>NC_138729.1:162577-288577 GCF_965113295.1 Leuciscus leuciscus | reverse complement strand
AAGACACCAAATTAATAGATTTAATTTTTTTTTTTTTAACAAATTGTTAAACACTTTTAAAATAAATGAAAAATACATTACAGTCAGTCAACAGCATAAAAACAAACCATTAATATCTATACAAAATGGACAAATAAAGGAGCATGAGGTACAAGTACACTTAAACAAGAATACAAAAATGTACAAAAAAAGATGAAAAAGATATCAATAAAGAGGCAAAAGAGGATGAGTGGTGGCTCGAAGATGTGGAGCTGGAGAAAGGCAAGACCAAGGTGGGTGCTGATGGAGGGAACCACCACGGAGGAGATCACAGAAGTAACAGTAAGGGAGAACATGGCCGAAAGCCCCAGCATGGGATGTAAGGCCAAGGCACAGTCGATGAATGGATAGGTGGACCTTTGGTGAATGGGCCAGATTGAACCAGGGGGACAACCAACTCAGATTAGGCAGAGCTGAAGACACAAGGCTTAAATGACTTTGATATGCACCTGTAGTTGATGGACTGTTGGGGTGCAGTTAGGGTTGAAAGTTAACAAATACAAATGGCCACAAGGACATAGAGAAAAAAAAAAAATCACAAAGCAGAAAAGGGCATAATAAATAATAAATGAAAACAAGTGCATATATATATATAACAAATAAACAAACAGTAAAGGCAAAAGAATTTAAACAGTACATTTCAATACAAATTACAACAGTTTTAGTAAATAGGAATGGCCGTAAAATAGTCAAATGGTTCAGATTCAAATCACTAATTCTGAAGAGCTGTGGGATAAACACCATTCAAGCTTTGTGTGGGATGTAGCTGAATGTTACTCACCCTTTTCCAGTGACAATGAAAAAGCAATTAACTAATTCCTCATATTCACACATCGTTGGTGTCAGGGTGCGCTGCAGGCAGAAGAAAATGAGGAGTCAAAAGGTCCAATGCAAAACGTTTACTAATAATATAATTCAAACAGGTACAGACAGGCAGAAGGTTCACACACACCTAAATACAACAGAGAACGGACCAAGACCGACTGAACTGAAGGAACTTAAATACTAACACAGATGAACACTGATTAACAGAACACAGGTGATGATGATGATGATGATGATTAACTAAACCCAGATGATACAGATGAACTGATAATGATGATGACATGTGACATGAAGACAGGCAGACAAGTCCAATGAAAACAAACTAAACCAAACACAACTGTGACAGTTGGTGTATAAAACAAGCCACAATTAGACTGGATCTCTTGTAGATCTCTAATCTTTATGTATATTTGTATTTTCATAAAAAAAATGTAGAAAGTTAATATTGAGCTTAAATGTAATGACCCAATCAAAAGTTTCATTAACGAGTGCTGTTGGAGACACGAGAGTTTGATTGGGACATGGAAGTAAAAAAAAAGCTCAATTTGTCTGGCCCACCTCTGGGCCTCATATCCAGTAGCGCGGGAAGGGGGGTGCTGCGGGGGCTGCAGCCCCCTCGTCATATCATCAGCACCCCCAAGTGGGGGGCTGTGGACTAACATAATATTGTACTTTAAAAACGTGAAATAAAAGTAAATAAATGGACTGCGTTAACTAACTCTCTTATGCCTAATGTAGTGAGTGTTCAAGCTACGGAGAAAATGAAATAAAGTTTGAATTTGTCATGCTTTGTTCCGATCAGAGCTCATGAGCGGAGAGCGCATTTCTGAATATTCCGCTCGATCCCTGCATAATTCCGCCCAGGGTCGCTCGCTCAACCCAGAATGGCCTGCTGGTTCGAAAATATGTGGAATAAGGGCTGCCTCCGACTAAAGTTTTTTTCTAGTCGACTAGTAGTTGTTCATTTAAATCATTGGTGGACAAATCCCCCCTTTATATAAATTGTATTACTTAAATAGGCTATATACAGGATAATGAGCGTGTACATAATATAGCCGCACTCAAGCGCATGGCCGCACGCATAAAGATTGCCACAAAGAACCGGCAAAAGTATGAATGTGTCAAAAATAGCAAGGAGACATTTAATTGTTTATTAATAAACTGGTGTTTTCTGTGTCACTGCAAAGATGAAGTTGGCGATGCGGACTCGCCATGAACGCTAGAGAGAAATGCATGTGAAATGCACATTTCATATAGATTACATAATCAGAGAGTAGGCTAGCCTATTTGTTTTCTTTTTGAATAGTTTCGTTTAAAAGTAGACATTTCAAGCTTTCTATAATAGATAGCCTATTTTTCTCAAATCTGTGAGGCACAAGCTGAGTTTCGCCGCCCTCCAGTTCACGTGCAATGCAAGTGATTGTGCCGGCGCCTTATTACATTGTCTGCTATATATTTGCTTCTTATTTATTAAATACAGGCAATTGGTTGATAAAACATTGATCAAAATTAAGATACAATTTATACAAAACGAAAATCTTTTAAAAATAGTCTTTCTACAAAACAAAACTCAATGAAGTGGTCAAAATCATGTCTTACCCACTCCATGTCTCCAGTCAAATGTTGCATCTCATGATGTATCTTTATCTTTCTCATGCTGCATATGCTCACTTTCATAATCAACATTGATTAAATAAAAAAAATAACATTAGCCTATAATGGGTGGGACTTGTGTTTTTTTGGGGTGGGACTTGGGTGGGACTTGTGTTTTTTTGGGGTGGGACTTGTTTTTTTGGGGTGGGACTTGTGTTTTTTTGGGGTGGGACTTGGGTGGGACTTGTGTTTTTTTGGGGTGGGACTTGTGTTTTTTTGGGGTTGGACTTGGGTGGGACTTGTGTTTTTTTGGGGTGGGACTTGTTTTTTTGGGGTGGGACTTGGGTGGGACTTGTGTTTTTTTGGGGTGGGACTTGTGTTTTTTTGGGGTGGGACTTGGGTGGGACTTGTGTTTTTTTGGGGTGGGATGATGACCCACTTGTGGTGTTTGGGGTGGGACTTGTTTTTTTGGGGTGGGACTTGTGTTTTTTTGGGGTGGGACTTGGGTGGGACTTGTGTTTTTTTGGGGTGGGACTTGTGTTTTTTGGGGTGGGACTTGGGTGGGACTTGTGTTTTTTTGGGGGTGGGAGTTGTTTTTTTGGGGTGGGACTTGTGTTTTTTTGGGGTGGGACTTGTTTTTTTGGGGTGGGACTTGTGTTTTTTTGGGGTGGGACTTGGGTGCGACTTGTGTTTTTTTGGGGTGGGACTTGTTTTTTGGGGTGGGACTTGTGTTTTTTTGGGGTGGGACTTGGGTGGGACTTGTGTTTTTTTGGGGTGGGACTTGGGTGGGACTTGTTTTTTTGGGGTGGGACTTGGGTGGGACTTGTGTTTTTTTGGGGTGGGACTTGTGTTTTTTTATAATATACAGCTGCGGTTGGACCTGGATAGCCTTAGGGAAGAAGTAGTGGAGTACCAGGTGCTTGGCAGGGAAGATCTTCCTCAGGAAGCAAGGATCGACAGGTTTTGGGCTATGCTAGGGAGAGATGGAAGATTCCAGAATCTGGTGCAATTAATGAAGGCACTTTTGTGTGTGCCACACAGCAATGCATCATCAGAGAGGGTGTTCAGCATGGTTAGAAAGATAGTGACAGAGAATAGAACAAGGATTGACAATTCAACGCTTAACTCACTACTTTCCTGCAAATTGAATTTCACAGGTGCTGCTCATAGCTAAGTATGTGTGTAAGGCAATATTAAGGTACTTTCATTGTATGCTACTTTATGTTCTACTTTTTACACCACTTAATTTATTTGACAGTTATTTATTAAAAATAAAAAAATAAATGAGCTTATAAATATAACACATTGATAAAGATTAAGATAGTGGCTTCCAACCTTTGTGTCTAGTTGGAGCTCCTTGTCACATTTCGGTGGGGTTCATTTAAATTACGGTTTAATGCACAAAGAAGCAAAATGATCAATATTTGATTCCAAATCAAAGCAAAAATTATGATGCTATACACAATTGTGTATCAGAATTTTTTATTTTTTTTCTTCTTCCCTTCAGATTTTTTTGTGACCCTTTGGAAGTTGGAAACCACTGGACAAACAATCAAAAAGCCATTCTTTTTTAAATCTCCTCATTCTTTGTGCAAGGTTCCTCAGAATGAAAGGGCCTGATAGCACCTGATAGAGCCATTATGGGAGGGTCTTTGTCTTTCTCAGGTGTGAAATCCATCAACATTCATGATGTGTTCACGCCTACTTGCATAAAGCTTTCTTACACAAAACATGTCTTACAATTTTTAAATCAGTATATTGTCTTATCTGAATGTCAGGATGATTTTCAGATAGTTTTGAAGCAAATATTCTAGGCTATGTGATACAATTTTCAAAAGTTGTGTGAATAAATAATCAGTATTGGTTTCATGACCTTGTTTCAGTGACAATTGTTTTTGTTTTTTTCACAAACCACGCATAAATGTCATTATCTCAAAACTACAAACTTTTACATACATGCTGCTGATATATTATTGTAGTAGAGTTTGTGCTAAATACAGTGTAATCAGATTTTAGCCATGCAAATGTCACAAGTAACCGAAATAAGAACAAATGTCAGTGCATGTCAGAACACCTCCAGGGCCAGAAAACACCTCAGACCCCAGAGGGTTCATCTCCAAATTAATGTAGAAACAACATAAAGACTTTTATTTTAAATGCTTCTTAAATGGCATCTTTTTATGAATGAAGGCCAGCATCACTGATTGGGTAAGGGTACAGCTACTGATGTCTCTAGGAAAACAATTTTCCCCCCAATTTTAAACATTTAATTATAATAATAATAATAATAATAATGTTTATTTTATATAGCGCCTTTCTGAGGACTCAAGGTCGCTTTACAATAATTACAAATACACATAACATAGAAACATGACATAGAGACGATACATATAAACTGTGAAGGATAACATAGCAGAGGTATAGTACATATAGAATCAGAACATTCAAGGGGTCAGGGAAACAAGTGACAAAAAGATGTGTTTTAATGTGGGTTTTGAAGTCTTGTAGTGATGACAGATTGCGGATTTGTTGTGGAATTGAATTCCAGAGAGTTGGCGCAGCGGTGCAAAAAGCCCTTCCACCAAATGATGATAGTTTGTGCCTTGGGATTGTCAACAGACCGGTATCGGATGATCTAAGTGTGCGGACAGGTGTGTATGTATGGATGAGGTCAGAGATATAGTTTGGGGCAAGACCATGGAGAGCTTTGAATGTAATAAGGAGTATCTTGTACTGAATACGATAGCGGATGGGTAACCAATGTAGACTGCGTAAGATGGGAGTAATGTGGGAAGATTTCTTAGTGTAAGTGAAGACTCTGGCAGCAGAGTTCTGGATATATTGAATTTTATTTAATGATGAATTTGGTAGGCCATAGAAAAGAGAATTGCAGTAGTCAAGCCGCGAACTGATGAAAGCATGAACTAGGGTCTCAGCATCACTAATGGTAAGAAATGGACGTAAGCGTGCAATATTGAGAAGGTGAAAGAAGGCAGATTTAGTGAGCGAGGAGATGTGAGGAAAAAAGGAAAGGGAGGAATCAAAGATTATACCCAGGTTTTTAACAGTGGTGGAAGGTTGAACCGGAACTCCAGCAATATTGAGATTATCAACACAGACCCGGGATGTAGTTTGAGGTGAACCAATAAGAAGTAAATATGTTTTGTCTGTGTTGAGTTTGAGAAAATTACTGGTCATCCAAGCATTTATTTAATCAATATAAGCTGATATGGAAAGCGCTGGGAAAGGAGCATTGCGTTGGGAATGGATGTATAATTGGGTATCGTCTGCGTAACAGTGGAATTTGAATCCATGATGACGGATGATATCACCTAAGCCCCTTTCACACAGAGATTCCGGAAAATACACGGATAAAGTGACCCGGGATTTGACCCGGGTTCGTTTGATTTTGGTTCATTCACACTGCCAGTGATTTCCCGGAATCAGAGAGTGCGTTCACACACAACCCGTAAAAATGCCGTAAAGACACGTGACATCGATGTGACTTGTAATGTCTCCGCAGCATCTTAAGTTTGCTTATGAGCTGCAATTTCTCTCTCTAGAAACAACACTTGTGCATTTTTTCTCTGATTCGATCATAAACTTGCGCATTACGTACCGTTTCACAGCTGGCGAACGATCGCGGCTTCAGCGTCATCACTACGACACGGCATTATTACGGCTTTTGTTCACACAGCGCGCGTTCCGGGACTGAACACGGCAATGTTACTAGGTCCCCAACACGGCATCAGTCCCGGCATCAATCCCGGGTCGTGTTTGCGTTCACACAGAAGGCGTTCTGGCAATTTGCCGGCAATTTGCCGGGTTCAAAGCGCTGTGTGAAAGGCGCTCTAGTGGAAGCATGTAGATAATGAAGAGAAGAGGCCCAAGAACAGAACCCTGAGGAACACCGTGCGGGACACGAGATAGTTCTTCAACACTACAGTGTATTGAAAGCTATCACATTTTTTCTATACATTGATTAGGCTTCAAAAAATATAACAACTTTTAAGCTGTATTCCGTAACTTTTTTGGGTTAAAAGTTATCCCAAATAAATTTGAGCAAGTACATAACCAGCCAGTGTTCAAAACTCTCTGCTTGCCTTAGCTCGATTCAAAACGGTAAGCTTGTAATAATCTATCTATCTATAAATTACAGAAACGTCTGTCTGTCTGTCAGTCAGTCTGTATGTATGTTATTCGCATATCTCTCGAACCGTTAGTCTGATGGATTTCAAACTTGACAGGTGTCTTGCTACGGGCATGTGCCAAGTTTGATGTTGTTTGGATTAGAAATGCAAAAGATATTGGTAAATATATATCGGTAAAAGAAGCACTTAGAAGGTTGTGGTTTAAAAATAAACATTCTGACATTAGACGGTTGTATCGGTCAAAGAAGCCCCAAGAAGGTTGTGGTTTGAAAATAAACATTCTGACATAAACACTCTGTATGCTACACTGTTTACTTGTGAATATTATATTTTATTCACGGCCATCATTTGTAGTAACCTATTCACAAACTGTTTGCTCAAGCATAGCATTTTTTCAGAGTTCACTGTGTAGCCTGCTCCCTGAATCGTCGTGCTTATTCATTTGTGGATGTTAACTGAATCTGTAAGTCACCTATGCTGTTTACTTCTGTATATTGTATTATATCTATCTATAAATTACGGGAACGTCTTTCTGTCTGTGTGTGTGTGTGTTATTCGCATATCTCTCTAACCGTTAGTCCGATGGATTTCAAACTTGATAGGTGTCTTGCTATGGGCATGAGTAAGTGCAGTGTCAAGTTTGATATTGTTTGGATTAGAAATGCAAAAGATATTGGTAAATATATATTGGTAAAAGAAGCACACACTGACTTTTGCCGCTCTAGCCGCTGGCCACTCCCCCTCTCACACTGCACACTGAGTGAGCACAGCTGGCCACTCCCCCTCTCACACTGCACACTGAGTGAGCACAACTCAGGACCAGAGACAGAGAGGGTCGAAGAAAGCCGCGTTTTCTCGGAGTTCACTGTGTAGCCTGCTCCCTGAATCGTGTAGTTCGCTCCCTGAATCGTGTAGTTCAATTTTCCACATTTATTGTATGTCATTATGTCAGTATTAGTATTTGCTTTCTACCATGCACAAATAAAAATGTCACTGAACTTTTGCTGTGTAATTCTAACAATGAGCACTCAAATACACCCAACCAACAATTACTAAAAACACACACAAAAACTGATTTTGCACAGGCATTTTGCACCAGTATTTTAAATTCCAGTGGTACTGGTGGATTTCCGTGGGAAATTCGAGCATGTCTTTGCGCATCTGTTCACATAAAGAAGAGTCTCGGCTAGTAGGCTATGAGTGTGAGGATGTTGGAGGTGGAGATTTATAGCCTTTTCTCACAACTCTTGATATAATTAAACTTATCAATTTGATGGCGGATCCAGAAAGGTTCAAACTACAATCACCAGTGACAACTGGAGATTCACCCGCTGTAAAATGCAAAAGACTTCGGAGTGGCTACAGAAAAAAAGAGACTGCAACCGGCCCATGCGAAAACAAGGATAAATATCGGAAGGGCATTAAATGTAGTCACGCAATGCTGATGTTATTAACATTAACAATTTGAGAACAAAGTATAATTTGCAGGGTTTGACGTGAAATGATAAGCGATTGTTAGATTTAATCAGCACGATTTTCTGCAATGCTTTTTTTTCCTTAGTTGGTCAGAACAAAAGTGGATGTTACTTACTTATTCAGACGACATTTTCCGATGAAAATTCTTATGTTGGTCATACTTCTAAAAAGTAGAATCTGTGATTGTGAATGCCAGTATCCACACCGTCGGCGACTGACAGCCACACATTCTCCTCAAAACATTAATTAATCCACGCTGTGCCGTGCCGAGGCACAACCCACGTAAAATGATAATTCCACGAATAACTGCAATTGCAGATTTTGAACAGATATGGCGACAAAGAGGAAAAACTAAGGACTGCAGCTTTAAGTCAACTTAAAACAATCCTCACATAAACCCATAACAAATGTCAAATTTACATGTGCCCTTCCTACCTATCTAACAGGTAGGAAATGTACAGAAATTGTTGAATAAAGCAGAATAAAGTTATCAAACAGTCTGCCCTGAATAAATTATAAATTAAATATAGATTAATCTTTATTAAAGCTACAAAAGTTATTTAGTCAAGAGCAGTGAGTAATTTTCTCTGTTCCCTTTGTTCTTTGATTAACATTAATGGCAGACAGCATTAGTGGCTGCTGTCACCTTAAGATCTGCAGATGCTGACAGATGCGGATCTCACACGCGTCTCATTCTGTCACAACTCTTTACATTCATTTAAGACTGTATTTAACTAATTTAGGACTGCTCTTATGAGGATACTCGACAAAATGGACATTTTGTTGTTGTTCATTCAAGCGAAAGAGAACTCGATTCTGGCATGCTGTCTGTGTGCACGATACTGGCGCACGTCTTTCTGTGTGTCGTGTGTGTGTGTCAGTGTTGTGCCTGAACGCGTTCATTGAACGATAGTTCATGAACTCGTTCATATTTTGGGCGAACGTGAACTGAACGTACTCTATTACTGCCTGATGAACGTTACTGTGAACTCGTTCATTCTGGTGTCTGTGAACGGCACGCTCTCTCAGTTTAACTTCGTTCAAAAGGGTGCAAGATTTCTATAGAAATGTATTTGTCCCGTTCGGAACCTCCGTTGTCTCGTTTATTGACGCTGATCTAACCACTGATGTATGACTGAATCTGATACAACAGCAACACTTGATCACGACACCGGTCATCATCCAATCACAGTCCACACTCACGCGCACCAGACCATACGAATAACAAACTCTAAATTGAGAATTAATTATTATTTTGGGACAAATCATTGTTTGATTTGCGCACAGAATCCTCCGCTGTCTGGTCGCTTCGATCCGGACTCGCGCTAACGGCAAATCCCTTTCACTGTCCGACTGGGTTTTGATTTCGGCAAATCAGTTTTGACGAATTCAAACAACGTGATTATTGTGAGTCCAACATACATCCAGCCACGCAAGAAAGCATGAAATCGTCCTGAGGGAATAATATACTGATGTGATTTGCTGCTCAAGAAACATTTCTGATTATTATTAATAAAAAAATAAAAAAATCAGGATTCTTTGATGAATAAAAGGTTCAAAGTAAATTTATCCGAAATAAAAAAAACGTAACATTATAAATGTACTTTCTGAATAAAAGTAGGCTATTCATTTCTTTAATTTCTTTAAAAGTATTGTATAATTACAAAAGCTTTCTATTTCAGATTTAAATGCTATTATTTTGAACTATGGTTTGTGTGTAATATGACTTTAATCAAAACAAATGTGTTGTCTGAAAACCTTTTAAACACATACGAACCTGAAATGACATATAGGCCTACTGTGTTATGTTGGCCTAGCCTATAGCCTACAAATATTTTGAGTGTCCCTCATTTTCCTGTAAAGAACCATGCACGATTGTCCCGCATTTGTTTAGTTGGCAACCCTACCCTCAATGCTATGTAAACCCTGGTTGGATAAGGATTTTAAAATTGGATATGAAGATGAAATCTGACACATAGTTTCAGTGTTAAAACTGATAACAATTGCTGTCTGTGGTTTTATATGGGCTATGGCAATCATTTTGAAAAATAATAGCTCGCAGCAACATATGGAAAAAAAGAACTGAACTAGTTCATTTTTTGGAACTGTGAACTTTAGTTAAAAATTTTGAAGTTTGAACTATGAACTGAACTAGTTCATTTTAAAATTTGTGAACTGAACTTTGAACTAGTTCATGTAGAAAGTGAACTTTCCCAACACTGGTGTGTGTGTGTGTGTGTGTGTGTGTGTGTGTGTGTGTGTGTGTGTGTGTGTGTGTGTGTGTGTGTGTGTGTGTGTGTGTGTGTGTGTGTGTGTGTGTGTGTGTGTGTCAGGACATTCACAGGCAGCGCGTTCTCTTTTGTCTTGTCGTGCTTTCATGGTTTAAAAGCATTTGCATGAAAAAGAGAGTGATCATATAATGTAACACTAGCCAAAGGATGACAGAAAATATGGATGCTACATTAATTGCATTCAATATTTTAACGCATTAAACTGGACAAAAATAAAACGCATGTGTTAACGATAACTATTTATAAAATGTAACAACTTTACCTGATGTGACATTTGTGATGCGATCACAATTCAACAGAAGTTTGGTTTTCCCTATTATTTGTGTTTCATGTTCAGGACCCACGGTAACAGCCATACTGCTTAACTTGCTACTTTCGAAATACACATTAACCCTCTGAGGTCTGAGCTGTTTTCTGGGCCATGGAGGTGTTCTGACATGCTCTGACATTTGTGTTTTTTTCAGTTACTAGTGACATTTTCATGGCTAAAGTCTAATTACACTGTATTCAGCACAAACTCTGCTACAATAATATATCAGCAGCATGTACGTAAAAGTTTGTAGTTTTGAGATAATGACATTTATGCGTGGTCTGTGAAAATACAAAAAAAAAATCTCACTGAAATAAGGCCATGAAACCCATACTGATTATTTCTTCACAAGACTTTTGAAAATTGTATGACGTAGCCTAGAATATTTGCTCCAAAACTATGTGAAAATCACCCTGACTGCTCATTCAGATAAGACAATATATTGATTTTAAATTTCTAAGACGTGTTTTGTGTGAAAAAGCCTTATGCGAAAAGGCGTGATCATCTCATGAATATGTAAGCCTTCAACACCTGAGAAAGACAAAGACACTCCCCTAACTGCCCTATTAGGAGCGATCAGGCCCTGTCATTCAGAGCAACCTTGCACAAAGAATGAGGAGATTTAAAAAAGAATGGCTTTTAGATTGTTTGGATTTATTTACAACACAACATAATCCAAAAATACACAACAAATGACAAAAGAGCACATTGAAAACAATGATCCAAAGACAGAGACCTTTGTGCCATTCCTAAAAACATTGTACATACCATTTCCAAGGTGTTTGATTTTCACTTTACCATGTTCATGTACAGAGACTCATGTGAATGTTGAAGTCAGCAGGACTCAGTTGCATCTGGTCCCTGAAAGAAAAGAAAAAAGTGAACATACTGGTATCAAGAGAAACTAGGCCTGCACGATTTTGGGAATACATTTTAGATTTTTCTGGTTAAAATTGCTTTTTAAAATTCACAGAATACACACACACACAAATGTTTCCAACAATATATAATATAAAGAACACCATATTTGTTGTGCCTTGTAGGCATAAGCTATGTGCAGTACTGCATAAAATAATTGTATTTTACAAAGCAGCCTATAAATCTTCCAAAAGATTTCAGTAACAATGCTAGAGAAAAATATATTGATTATCTTATGTTACTTCAAATATTTCCATTCGTTATGATGATATGAAATGAGATAATAGTAAAAACATAAAGCCTAATGTTTGGTGCATTTTTTCTTTCAAACGCAATCGCGCTCCAAAATATGATACATTCAAACGCCATCGCGCTCCAAAATATTAAACATTATGGTTATACATATCTATGTTTGAGCAGATATCCACAAACAGTATTTAACAGTAAACACGGGTCTAAATAGTATAATATTCACCATATATCTAGCAACAGTTCAACTGCAATGTGAAGTTTATGCAACAATACCATAAACTAATAAGTAAGAATTTCTTACCTTATATCTTTCTTGTCTTCAAATCGCGTTCTTCTTCTTCTGATGTAAATCCAATGTAAGCTCACAGCGCGTCTTCCAAACTCGACGAAAAGCAGAGACTTGTGAAGTGTTTTGGTGTTTTGTGTTTGAGGTAACGAGGGCGTTCGCGTCCCATGTGGAGATTTGCATGTGAATCTCTTTTGCGCGAGTGGGCGTGTCGAATTAAAAGTAATTAGCAAGCGTTTGAGATACTGGACATCCTGTTGGTTTTATACAAATTACTTAAACAGAGAATATTTGTTTGCAGTTTGAATCCGATCATTTAAAAGTACACACTTAAATGTGTGTAAAGGTATATGGCTCATAAATGTGTGAGAAGTATTCGCTGAGTTTTGTTTCAGTTTATAGACGTGCTCAAGAAAAAAAAGTTCACCGCGACGGAGAGGCAGAACGCACACCCTGTTTATTTTCTTTATTTTACAAAAGCACAATGTTTTGATTTGATTGTAAGTGGACACATACAAAAGTAGAAATATCACAGATTTTTTTTTATATTTCTTTTTTCTGTATAACCATAAATGACGGAGTAATTTAAGTTTATTGTACTACAATGTGAAGAAAATCCAGCAAAACGCGGGGGCGCGCTTTCCGACCTCAGAGGGTTAAAGACATTTTAAAGACAGCAAAAACTGTTTAAACATGGTCATTACAAAATATGAACTAAAGAGCTTTTTTTTTGGTAAAATTCTGTTTTTAAAACAGTAACAATTTTAACAATGTTATGAGCAGTGGCAGGCCAGGTTTACAACAATTCACAACAATAAACTTGAGTCTCTGACGCCAACATACATAATTTGAAAACAAGGACTTTTTGTGAACATTGTCATTTCAACAAATGTCTCTGTGTGCCCCATCCGATATTTACAGTGTTGTGGCCCTGATGCGGCATTTGTTTATGAAGGCTTTTTTGACCTTACTTTTCTCAACCGGTGTCCAACCATCCAGTGTACTACAGCGCATGACGTAAGCTGCAAGAATAAAAGAAAAGAAAGCACAAATTACAGATTGCATTGAGTAACCGCAGTTACCACAACAGTATTAACAACTTTTTTCATCCTGATACAACAAAATTCACATTGTAATATCTCTATGGATCACACATAAGGAAATGCAGCAAAACTGTGAGGACAGTGAAACAATCATAACATTTAACGTAGCTATGTGATATATGGGTATCCAACACCTCTTATTGGGTTCCCACACATTTTTTACCTATGAATTTTCACAACTTTTTCCACAAATTGTTAACAATCACATGAGTAACATACTTACTTAGAATTGCATTGACTTTGAACTTATCCAGGACTCTCTTCCCATCTGGCACCTTTCCGTGTTTCCCAAATGCCACAGCATTCTGGCACTCCTCTGCAGTAAAGAATTCATCAAAAAGAAGATGGAACAAGCGAAGGCAGTCCTTCTTTGCGGTTGCATGGATTGCAGCCAGGTGAGTCGAGGACAAGAAGAGGCCACTTCCTGGATATAGCTCCTGCTGCCGAGATCTGCCTTTTGGAGCCCAAACACCAGCCTGAGGTTGGATCTGTTCCACTTTGTCCAGAAAACTTCTGAATGCCTCGATGTGCTCACCACCTGTGACACAAAAGATGTATATTACCTTACAGGGACACAGCAGCATTCATAAAGTAAAAAAAAAAAAAAAAAAAAAAAGACAAGTTTTTAAAAAGTCCAAAAGATTTCATGATTGGATAAGAGTTTTACCAAATTGTTTAAAGCTTTTAAGATTTAGCTTAAGCATCAAATAACTCCCAATGTCCAAAGTAAGACCATGTAGTAGAACTTTAAACATATACCAATATAAAAACATAATTACAATTTTATGTTGCACAATTTAATACACTAGATTATTACCCACGTTTTTTTTTACACAACTCTTCTGAATAGATATTAGGTGTGTTAGAAAAACTGTGAGAGGAAAAAAGAAGTGTTAAAAGAACAAGTAATTGCAACAGAGAGAACAAAACATACTTACTTATACCACACAGCACATCATGCAGTTTGGCCTTTTCCTCCACTATTTTTCCACCTCTGTCTTGCATGCTTCGCATGGCTTCCATGATCTGTCTTCTGCTGACTCAGGCGAAATGAAACATGGTTCTCCATATTCTGGAATTGGATCACGCTCGATGATTAAAGTATCTGCAGATGAGCTTGAAGTCTCATGTTCAGAGGTGCTTGTCTGGCTCTGGTCCCCAAGAACAGCAGGTTTTTGATGTGTATTAGGACTGTGCAACATTTTGAGGAAGCTTTCTTTGGCTGTAGGAGCTGGTGGCTGTCTTCGCTGATCCAAATCTGCCAAAACAGGCTGCTGTTGTGTTTGGTCTGAAGGTGTGGGTAGTGCTGTGTGAGGCTGGTGATGCTTTGAATACTGCGAAAGGCTGGAATTGTGTGAAATTGGAGACAGAGTGGTTCCATACTGGTTGAGCGACTGGACTGGTGAATGCTGGTAATGTTGTGGCGTATTTGGTGATGCCTGGGAAACTGGAAGTTGGTACTGTGGCCAGGCAGTTGCATGCTGGTGCTGTGGCTGGACAGGTAGAAATTACTCTGTAGGTGGAGGCTGGTACACTGGCCAGGTTGTTGGAGGCTGAATGACATTTTGGTCCACAGTATTTGGGTGATCCTGTGCAGAGGTGGACTGGCCTGCTTGAGGTAGGAATGGAAGGTTGTAGAATCTTTGTGCAGCTGCATCTCTTTTTTTCATGTCCTTCTTTGTCGCCTTCTTGGTATCCACCGTTTTGTCAGCTGTTCCAGTGAATTCTACTGTAGCATTGTAGAACTTATTGTCAGACCATCTTGCCAGTACTTCTTTTCCTGGTGTCAGATCTCTAAAGCAAGCGATGGGTTTATCATCTTTGTTTAGTATATCACAGAGATTAAAAATCTTTGCTGTGTATCCATCTTCAAAGGTCAAAAATACAAAAAGTCCTGAAAATGAACACAAAGTAAACAAAAAGGAGATTGTGAGTAAATCAGTGCAGGCTAAAAATCAATCTTACTTAAACATGCTACTATATCTTTATTGTCTTATTTCTAACCATCTTAGCAAAGCAACAAAATTACCTCTTCACTTTAGCCTTCAACTAGGATTAACTTTATTCTTTTAGCACTTTCAAATTTATTCGCTCCTGCAACTCTTTGATTTATGCACTCTCTATTCTATTTTTTCAATGTTTTTAATCCCTTTCATTATTTAATTATCACACATTTTATTTGTTTATTTATTTTACACATTGTCTATGAAGAGTATGGCGCAGGAATACTTTTTTGTAAAGAACTTTGAGCTGCAATTCCTATACAAATTATTTTATCCCTTCAATTTTGAGATGATTCGCAAAATTCACTAAAATGTACAAATAAGTTTCACTCCTTTTTCATGACATTCCATTAAAAATTCCTGTAGGCTATAATCAATATTTGTGCCAGCTACCAATATACAGTATTTATAAAAATTCCAGTAATAAGAGACCAAATACTGACGAATATTTTGGTTAGTAAAGTGTCCAAAATACGTTAAAAATAACCACTTAAACCAGTTTTAATACTTAACAAAATTAGCTAAGCCGTAGTATAGTAAAATAACTCAATTACCATCTTGGTTATCTCTGGGGGAGCTGGGGTCTGGTTCATACAAACTCATCTTTTTCGGAGGGTTTCGCGCTCTTCTGGGCAGTTTTGTATTAGTTCCTTCTGCACTCATTCTGTAAAATAAACAAAAGTACAACACATTTAATTATTGGGGTCTCACTGCACGAGATCAAATTTTTCCAATCATACACAATTTATGATTTTTTTTTTTTTTTTACATAAAGATGTTTATTGCAGACAGTGTTAATTTTGACAGCAAATTTTGATTTACTTTTAGTCATAGTCTTTTGACTAAAATGCCATTTAGTTTGTCATATTTTAGTCATCTGAATTGTTTTAGTCTAGTTTTAGTCGACGAAATACAGTAAGATTTTAGTCGACTAAATCTACAGTAGATTTAGTTGACTAAAATATAATGGGTTTCAATTTCTCTAAAATTTCCAAACCCATATACTCCTGGAGAAAACATATATTAACCTGCTAATATGATTTTAAAGTTTGAACGTGCAATACAGATACAGATTTAACTACTGTAACTTAAAAAATATCTTAAAATTAAATAAAACCACTTTTCCTAAAGTAGAAGAGTCTTTTTTTCAATGAATGATATATGAATTCTTTATAACTACTTGCATACATCATTCTCTATTCTTTCAAGCAGACATATTTATTTGTATGAATTAAATATAATTAATCCTTATTAAAGCTATTAACGAGCAGTGAATGCTTTTCTCTTTTTCTTTTGTTGCTTGATCAATATTAAGGACACAGACCGCATTAGGTTTATTACCCACTGTCACTTTAAGACATCGGATCATGTCCAATGACATGCGGATCCAATGCACTGATGCACATCCGATACACTCACAACTGTTTAAGACATAACCGACATAGTTTACGTGAATACTCTCCAAAACGGACATTTAGACATAATATTTGTGCAGGGCCGCGGGAAGTGGGGGTGCTGGGGGTGCTGCAGCACCCCCTGTTTTCACAGAATTGTAAATGCAACGCATATGTTTGTTCATTAAAATGTATACATTTTTAGCATTTAGTCATTTATTTGTAATAAACACTTTAAGTGGGCTATTTAAAAATTGTTATTTATATGTTAAATTATCTTTTTAAAACATAAGCGCAGAGTGTTACGTAATATTGTGTGTGTGTCGAAAGAATTTGTCCGCAGCTGCTCAAAAAAACGTCAAAAAAAACCCGTCAAAAACCCCACTGTCAGTGTTTTGTAAGGAACAGGCAAATATGTAAAATATAGCAGGAGACATTTTAATTGTTTACTAATAAAACAGTTAGGCTATTTTTTATGTCAGTGTCGGCTAGACAGATGAAGTTGACGACTCGCGATCTTCGCAGCGCCAGAGAGAAATGCACATTTCATACGAATTACATAAGCAGCGCAGTCTGTTTTCTTTCGTTTTGAATTGTTCTGCTTAAAAGTAGACATTTCAAGCTATCTATATGTCTCAGGTCTGTGAGGCAATAGGCTACCTTATACGCCCACGCTGAGTTTCATTATGAGACGAGCTCCAGGTTCGCCAGCGCCTCCGTATCCTGATTATTTATTTTCTAATAGCCTATATTTAGGCTACTTCTTATTAAATCCAGACAATTTGTTGATGAAACATCGATTAAAATTAAGATACAATTAATACAAAACGAAATTAAATTTAAAGACAGGCTTTGTGCTTTCAGTTTGAGGTCTCTGTGAAAGTTTTAAAACATTATTTTAGTGCCGCTTTAGAGCGCTCACGTCCGTAACGGAGAACTGTCTGTAACATTTTTTTATTTATTTTTTGTGAAATAAATGTAAAAAAAAATGCGACTTAGTCCAGTGCGACTTAGGCTATAGATGTTTTTTTCTTCCCCGTGGCGCATTTTGTGACTGATATGCGACTCCAAAATAAAAGGGACTCCGGAATAAAAACAGAATCAATAAAGTCAAAAATGTGATGTGCAGTTAGGTTTGAGTGTGTGCGCGTTTTTTGAGGAGTTTTATAGTCTTGATATTGTTTCTTATTCAAAAGTGGTGACGCCCCTATCCCCCCCCCCCCTCCCCCCCTCCCCCCCCAAAAAATCAGCACCCCCAACCTAAAACCTCTTCCCGCGGCCCTGTATTTGTGTGTATTTGTCCATTCAGACACGAAAGAGAGCTCAATTCCATACTCGCGCGCTGTATGTCTATGTGAATGGCTGCACGCTTCGGGTCAGGTGTGTGCGCACAGAAAACCGTACCGAATATAGCTCTTTTTTTTTGCGTCGTCACTCTTATTCAGATCTTCATGTCTGCTCTACTCATTCTCCCAGACGTTTACATGTTTTAACGTTTTATGAGACATGCAGCGCATGCCAACTCGTGTGCCGCTGGCGGGTAGATCACGTACGTTACAGTATCTACCACAAATGCAGGACATCAGACTGGATCGCTTCCCAAATCGTCACTATCTAACATTTTCGTCTAGTTTTTATTCGTTGACGAAAATGTCAATAGATTTTCGTCATAGTTTTTGTCATTCAAAACTAGTTTTTATTTAGTTATCGTTTAGTTTTCATCTGTGAAAAAATGTCGTTGACGAAAATTATTCGTCAACGAAATTAACACTTTAATGTTACCATGGCCTTCCTAGCAAGCCAACTATTTGCTACAAAATACGACCAGTTTCTTCAGAGAGTATCAGAACCCGCATACACTCGCCATTTAAAATGTACCCAAATTCTGTTTTAAAAAAACATGTTGCTTACCTTCTTTTGAGTCCTGTAACTGTTTCTTCCTCCATTCCGTCTGCCTGCAACTCCATACGTTAACTAACGCACGCCTTAACCTCGTTGATTCAGCAGCGCCCCTCCACTGTGAATTAACCAATGACGATGCAGCATTTGTGACTGATGGCGCTCTCTTCTAATGCTGACGTTGGGGCTGCATCATCTACAAGGTTCAAGGTTCACAGTGTTTTTGCGCCAACTGAAGCTCAAAAAAGAAAACAAAGGTGGAGGTGCAGCATCTATAAGCGGTGAGTGGATACAGCGACTTTTTAATAATAGAATAAACTTACTTGTGTTTTCTTTGTAATTTAAGGTTTTTGTGAGCTTTGTAAATGTACAACACATTATCTTTTAGTACTTGATTTTTTATTTTTACATTCAAAAAATCAAGTTTTATTTTTATTTCAGTTAACTGAAATAGTTCTTACACGCCCATTATTTCAGTGTCATATAATTTTGTTTTCATTTACTACAATAACCTTATGAAACCCTAATAATGAAATGGTTAGTATAAATGATTGTCACATGCCAAGAGTTTTCACTTGTGCATTCTGTACCAGCTAATAAATGTTACAACTGCGATCATTTTCATTATGATCATAATTTAGTCAACTTTATGTTAATCAATTTCTATTTAATAGGAAAGGTTGCACGTGTGTATAATTATTCATTTAATGTAACCCTTTTCAGTCTGAATAAATTTAATATATTTTGTGCCCTTTTATGAACTATCTGTACCTTTTTTTTCTATCAACCACAGGTTATTTTCCCTGCAGCCCCCGACACCAGTCAATATGGCTCTTCCATAGAAGTTACTGATACATTTGATAGTAGGGGGGGTAAGTGTAACACTATTTAACACTGTGTATTAGACTGCACTGTCTATACCACCATCATCAAAGAAGAGCATCTTCTATATTTGTGTGTGTGTGTGTGTGTGTATTATACAGTTGGAGCTACATATATTTTTTTTAAATAAAATGGCGCAGAAGTACAACTCACGTTGGAGGAGAAAGGTGAAGAGCCAGCAAAATACTTGCAAAAGATACAGAAGAAAGGTTGGGAAATTTACATTTTATTGTTTTTATATTGTCATCTGCAGTGATTGAATATAAGCACATTCACCCAAGTTCTGTATTTACGTACCATTTGAGGTGTTGGAACTTAACTTGCCACTTGATATTTCCACTCCACTACATCTTAGGGAAAAATTATATTTTAATGTTTACTACACTACATTTATCTGATAACTATAGTTTCCATTTGCTTTACAGATTACATGAAGCTTCAGAGTCAAAACAGCACATTTTTAGATTAATTTACATGAATGACTTAACTGATTCAGGTCAATAACAAATCTGATAATTGGCCAGGACATAATCAACCAACCCATACATGTAAATATTATGTAATTTACTTACACTTTTGAAACTGAAGTACATTTACTGTGATATCATATACTTTAATACTTCTACTAAAGTCTTTTTCATGTGGGTAACTAGCTTTTACCAAATATTTTAACAACTTCCCTTTTACTGAAGTGTGACTTTCAGGTAATTTATAAAAAATAAAAATAAAACATTTAGCTGCTATGTTCTTTACTCAGCTACATTTCATCAGTTCCATTGGTTCTGACAATGTTCCTCAATAATTTTATATAACAATAAAATATTTGTTTGAAATGACAGTCTGTTAAGATCACCTTTATATGTGGGATTAGCAAAATATTAAGAACATGTCTGACCTAGTAGTGTTCAACAGCACTACAAAGTACAGTTTTCAAAATGGCCATCCAAGTAAATAATCACCTCTTTTAAACAGATCCAATAAAATGTTAATATTTTAATCCCCATGAGGGGAGAATTTATAGCAGGATTTCCTACAGTATATACTGCATTGTTGTAACCTAGGTATGCCTTTTAAATTTGCATGCGAGTGTTAAATATGCTTAATGTATTATCATTCTCGGTTTTCTGCAGGACACACAAGGACAGGAAAATAGAGGTAAAACATGTGCAAACATGTAAAACAACTAACTCCATTTCCTTCAGTCTCCAAGATGGCATGTAGTTTATTTATTCTGTGGAAATCGCATGTTGCAAAGCTTTAAATTTTGATCGACTGGAGCGTTAATTCAAATAAAAGTTAATGTGTCCAATAAAACACTGTTACTGAAGTGAGACCTTCAAACCTCACTTGGGTTGTCAAGGGTTTACTGACAGCTCAGGTGATTATTATAACACTTTAATAGTCTAGTAATTAGTAATGTGTTTAGCATAAGTATAATGAAAAATAAACATGTTGAGACTAGTAAGCCATAAATTCACCAATCAAGTAAAAGCAAATTAATCAATTGATTTTTTTTTTGATTTTTTTTGAAGCAACAAACTGGAGGTCAGATGATTGCAGCACCGAGCAAGTGACCAGATCTGCTAATTTGGAAGACTCTTCAAACACAAATGTGTGTAACATCCATTACGCCAACCATTCATCCCAGTGCTATGGGCACACAAGTGAGATGCACACTCTTAATGTTGAATCAGAGCCTGAACAGCCTATTTACATGGGTACATTTCCTGAGCACTTACCTGAATTTGTTGAAGAAGGGAGATGACAATGCGTTATTTGATGAAGACTTTTCAATTGATGATGACCTATCATTTGAAGACAGTTTTGAGCTTAACCAAGAGGAGGGAACAGAACTCGAAAGCTCTACAAACACTGTAGATCATCCACTGTACAGAAATGCACCAGTTTCTGTTTCAGTCTTCTCCTCATAATGACTTTTGCAAACAGACACAAAATAACAGGAAAAGCTCTCAGTGATTTGCTTACATTAATATCTCTGCACTGCCCCTCTGATACACAGACTGAGTGTCTTAAAAATTTACACAAATTTAAACAGTTTTTTGATGATCCCTCCTCTCTGCTTTTGCACAAATATTGTAGCTCATGCTTCATGATTGTTGAGAGTACAGACACCCAGTGTAAAACCTGTGAAGCCAATGTGTTGATGGAGGGGTCAACCTCCTATTTCATTGAGGTTCCCATTGAAGCACAACTGAAGAGATTGTTTGCTCAGGAAGGTTTTGAAGAAAAACTTAAGTTCAGGTTTAATAGACATAAAAAGTGTCATGACAGTATTGAAGAAATATATGACGGAAAAACCTATCAGAAATTGACTACTTGCAATGGGCCTCTCAGTGATTCCAGAAACATTTCGTTAATGTGGAACACAGACGGCATACCTATTTTTAAGTCTTCAAAGTTTTCTGTTTGGCCTTTTTATTGTGTTATAAACGAGTTAAATTTTGTTGAACGCACGAAACGAGAAAACATGATATTTGCAGGTGTTTGGTTTGGGGATTCAAAGCCGTCAATGTTGACATTCCTTGAACCACTCTGTGGCACTCTGAACAAAATTGAAAGAGAAGGAATTTCTCTTCAGTTTGCAGGAGCTCAAGAACCTTTCATATGCAAAGCCTTTACCATTGCAGGAACCTGCGATTTGCCTGCAAAAGCTTTGGTACTTAATACTGTTCAATTCAATGGACATTTTGGGTGTCTAAAGTGTGAACAGCCAGGTCAAACAGTGAAGACCGGAGAGAGAGGTCATGTCCAAGCCTTTCCTTTCCAGAAGACAGATCCAAAAGGCCCGCCTCGTACTCACAAGGGGTTTGTAGATTATGCTAAGATGGCCTATGATTCCAACAGCGTTGTTCGTGGGGTGAAGGGACCTACGTTTCTCAGCAGACTAACAAGCTATGATTTGGTCTTGGGCACAGGTATAGACTACATGCATTCTGTACTACTGGGAGTAATGCGTCTATTGATGTTTTTGTGGTTTTCCACAGAGTTCTCTCGATGTGCATTCAGTATGGTCAGATCAATCAAAGAAGTTGACAAACGTCTGAAAGAAATAAGGCCACCATTTATGATTCGATTCCCTCATTCTGTGTCTTCTCACAGGATGTTCTTTAAAGCATCTGAGTATCGGTACATTTTGCTGTTTTTCGGGCCAGTTGTATTCCGGGGCATTCTTGCAGGACTGCACTACAACCATTTCCTGCTCCTTAGTGAAGCAATCTTTATTCTTCTGATGGAGTCAATAACCCCTGCTCAAATAGATCATGCTGAGAAACTACTCTGGAATTTCTGTTCCCAAATGAGTGGACTCTATGGTGAGCGATACATGACAGCCAATTTGCACTTACTTGTCCATTTAGCTGATAGTGTGAGAGCTCTTGGACCTCTCTGGACACACTCTTGCTTTCACTTTGAAGACAAAAATGGGTACTTGCTCCGTCTTATACATGGAACCCAGAATATACCTGCCCAAATGGTAAATGCTGTAAAGACTATACAATCTCTCCCTTAGCATCACACAAAACATAAAGCTGAACATAGTAACTACTGAGTTTTTGGCCAGAATGACAAATAGCAATAGTTATCAACCAAGTAATGTTGTCAATATTGTGGCTATGTTAGGGGCATCATTCAATAGATGTCTTGAAACTGATGATGTTTTTCTTCTGGAACAGTTTCTTGGTCAGGCTTTACATAGTAATGTCGTCAAGGCATATAACAGAGCTCAAATAGGGAAAATAATTTACACTTCCCAGCAGAATGTCAAAACCAAAAGACGAAACAATTACACAGTGTTATTTTGTGATGGTGCGCAGATCAAATATGGACAGATTAAATTATTGTGTTCCTACAAAGAACCCAATGAAGGTCAGAATGAGATAAAACTTGCATTTTTGAATGAATTTGCAGTTGCAAGCATAAATCTTCTACAAGATACTTTGACAGGTGGAACGTGTTTCCATATTGTTAGCCTCCTGGAAGTTCCTGTGAGAAAGACAGTGGTAGGACTTGAAAGTATTTTGGGCAAGTTGATGTTCATTGATTTGTCCTCAATGCCTGGTATTGTGTTTGCTGCACATTTCCCTAACAAACTTGAAAGGGACTAAAGATATTATAAAGTCAAAGATATGATCTTATTTTGAACAGAAGAGCCCATGATTTTTCCAACTAGTTGAAAATCCTTACTGAAAATGTAAAATATGTTGATGGACAAATAGTTTATACTGTGATGCCATCTCAACTGTTTTATATGGGCAAATCTATTGTCATACAAAAAGGTAACTTTGGGGCTAACATGAGAAGATGCATACATCTGAATATACAACATTAAATTTATTAATGATATGAGTTTTTGGCAGTTAAACTTTGATACATCTGAAATGTTGAAATTGTAATTTCTTTGCTCTCAAGTTACCAATAAATTACTGTTTTTATTTTACAATGTGTTTTGTGTGGTTAATAAAATTATTTTACTGAATTACATGCAGTGAAATATTTCAAATCATTTATAGAAAATAATATAAAAGAAGAGGGTCTTTGCAGAATATCTGAATATACAACATTACATTTATTAGTGATATGAGTTTTTGGCAGTTAAACTTTGATACATCTGAAATGTTGAAATTGTAATTTCTTTGCTCTCAAGTTACCAATAAATTACTGTTTTTATTTTACAATGTGTTTTGTGTAGTTAATAAAATTATTTTACTGAATTACATGCAGTGAAATATTTCAAATCATTTATAGAAAATAATATAAAAGAAGAGGGTCTTTGCAGCCTAAAATAAAAGATGTACAATTAATTTATTCATACAGTAATACATTATATTAAAAAAATCATGTGGATTAAGATATGATATGAAACAACCAAGTCAGTGATCCAAGTCTGAGAATTCAATGAGCACTTGTGGAAATCTCTTCCTTTGCTCTATCTGAGTTTAGCATGAGATGCATGAATTGAAGCTGGGATGAGAGTATATTGAGTTCATGGAGAGAACTCTCTGATTTCTCTGTCTGAGATCACAAAGAGACACAGAAGTTGAGAAACTCTGAGCATTATATTAGAGCTTGTTGAGATCTCTTCTGAAACTTTAAAGGAGACTAAATTGAGATTTAGTGCATCTTATTGCTCCAGAGAAAAGCCTGAGACACAGGAGAAATAAACCTTTGTCTCAGTTTGGTGTCATATGGATCTCAAAGTTGTCTAGGAGAAATAAATGAAACATTTTGGAGATCTCTTTTCAGATTTTCTTTTCCTCTGGGATGTAAGCTCAGACGTGTCTTCCAAACTCGACGAAAAGCAGAGACTTGTGAAGTGTTTTGGTGTTTTGTGTTTGAGGTAACGAGGGCGTTCGCGTCCCATGTGGAGATTTGCATGTGAATCTCTTTTGCGCGAGTGGGCGTGTCGAATTAAAAAGTAATTAGCAAGCGTTTGAGATACTGGACATCCTGTTGGTTTTATACAAATTACTTAAACAGAGAATATTTGTTTTCAGTTTGAATCCGATCATTTAAAAGTACACACTTAAATGTGTATAAAGGTATATGGCTCATAAATGTGTGAGAAGTATTCGCTGAGTTTTGTTTCAGTTTATAGACGTGCTCAAGAAAAAAAAGTTCACCGTGACGGAGAGGCAGAACGCACACCCTGTTTATTTTCTTTATTTTACAAAAGCACAATGTTTTGATTTGATTGTAAGTGGACACATACAAAAGTAGAAATATCACAGATTATTTTTTTATATTTCTTTTTTCTGTATAACCATAAATGACGGAGTAATTTAAGTTTATGTTGCTGCTATGTGAAAAAAATCCAGCAAAACGCGTCGGCGCGTTTCTCGACCTCAGAGGGTTAATGGACTTCCAGTTCCTCGTCATAGACAAGTGCATGTGAAACTGAGAGTGCAGGTTGAGAAGATTCCACTTTTTTTTTTCTTTTTATAGAAGAAATCTTATAGAAGAAAAATATATATTTTTTCGTTATAGAAGAATGTACATATAAAGAAAAGTTCAAAGTTAAAGGAATAAATGTTCCAGGTTTGTTTGTGTTTGTGGGAGTCTTCTCGCACTACATCGTATACATTTTAAAATATTGCTGATTACTTACAAAGCACTAAATGGTTTAGCTCCGCAGAACTTGAGCGAGCTCTTATCGCATTATAGTCCTTCACGTCTATTGCGATCTCAAAATTCCGGCCAGTTGATAATACCTAGAATATCAAAATCGACTGCTGGCGGTAGATCCTTTTCCTATTTAGCACCAAAGCTTTGGAACAGTTTTCCTTACTGATGAAGGACCTGTGCCTGGACGTGAGGACAGCACAGTCCTGAAGTGTCCCTTCCCTGTGAAGGCCTCCCTCCCCTCCCTTTACCTCTCTACAGATAAAGCGTTGTCGGGATAATTCTGGTTCGCGTGGCTACGTGGAAGCGATAAAAATTCTGTATTATAAATTTATAAATGATCAAACGCACATACCTATAGACTGAACTCGTAATACGCATGTGCACACCATCGCCGTTCTCACTGGTTCGCGTTTTTGAAGTTTGCGAAGAAAGAACTTAAGAGTTCTCTTACGAGAGGTTCTCTCGTACTTGCGTAAGTATCTTACGCTAGGGGAAAACCTCTTTTCCTCGAGATATTGAAGGCAAAAATTATCCTTAATTTTGCAATAATGTAAAACGCATTGCAGCAGCATGCAGACATGGGCGAGACAGCTCGCGCGCCCATAGGCTGCTCTGCGGCAACTGCACCAGCCTATCGATAGAGGCCCCTCATGACGTCAGAAACAATGAGGGTGCTTCGCGCCCATTACGTCATGTCCCGCCGAAAGCGGGTGGGGCTAGGGCTATAAATACGGCCCAGAGAGGCTGGTTTGGTCAGTTTTTCATCTCTTCAGCGGACTACGCATCGCTGGATCCTGAGAGGAAGCCGCGCCGTCTGACTCAAGCACCCAGCGGGATTTATCTGCATCTGAAGCTGCCGGTCGACAACTCGCCGCCTTCAGCCGCCATTCCTGCTGACGCTTTCCGGCGTACCTATATCCTTTTCATTGCTGTGCGTGTGTTCGCCGCTGCGACACGCACACTTATTTCCTAAAAGAGCACGAAGCGTCTTTTTCAAGATGCCTTGTTCTTCCTGCGGCTCATGCCGAGCTCCACTCAGCGACGGGGACCACCATGTCATCTGTGTTTCCTGCCTGGGTGAGGAACACGCAGCTATCGCGCTCGCCGAGGGCGGCTGCCCTCACTGCGAGTTAATGTCTATTGTGACTCTGCGGACTCGCCGGGCATTCTTTCTCCAAGCTGCGTCTTCGCCCGCCGGGCTGCCGCGCCGTAAAAAGCGCCGCGCTCAGTGGGTCCCTGAACCTCCTCCATCCCGCGAAAGCTCGCCGGTGTGCCCGCTAGCTTCGCCGCCTGCTTCACCCGAGTCTCTCACCGCCGGTCAGCGGTCGCCGTCTGCCGCCGCTGCCGCCATTGAGGATTACGGGGAAGCCGTACAGATGGAGGACGACAGTTGCTCTATCCTAGCGTCGGGCAGTGAGGACTGGTCGAGCTCCGCGGACCTCGCACCATCTTCTCACCCGCCCTCTGGGAAGAGAGCCAGCATTGAGGCGGAGCTTATGCGTCTGCTCGAGCAGCCCCAGCAGCCTGCACTCAACCGCCTGGACGGCTGTTTTCTGCAAAGGGACCGTACTTCGCAGCCTTCAAGACCAGCCCCCTTCCTTCCTGAGCTTCATGAAGAGGTCGCTAAGTCTTGGAGCGCTCCCTTTTCAGCCAGAGTGCGTACTCCCGTTTACGCAGCATTCTCCGTAGTCGACGGTGCTAAGGAAAAAGGGTACCACTCTCTTCCTCCCGTCGAGGAAGCGGTAGCCGCCCATCTTTGCCCGCCCTCTGCTGGACGGCGTGCTAAGACGGCGCTGCCATCAAAATCCTGCCGCACTACATCAGCTTTGCACGGTCGCGCTTACACCGCCGCCGGGCAGGCTGTTTCGGCGCTTCACTCAATGGCCATACTCCAGGTCTTCCAGGCCAACCTTCTCCGAAAAATGGACGAGGAAGGACCGGAAGCTGTGAGCCTACCGGATTTAAGGAGCGCGACGGATCTCGCCCTTCGCGCCACTAAATCCGCCGCGCAGGCCATGGGGCGGAACATGGCTTCTCTCACCGTTGCTGAGAGACACCTGTGGTTAACGCTCTCGGAGATGTCGGACTCGGAACACTCTGCGTTTCTCGACGCCCCCGTCTCCCCCGCTGGCCTCTTCGGATCGTCTGTCAAAGACTTCGCAGACAGATTCGCCGAGGTTCAGAAGACATCGCAGGCCATGAAACATTTCCTGCCCAAGCGCTCATGCTCCGCAGCAGGTCGCTCTAAACAGCCGTCTGCTCGCAGCTCCCAGCCGCAACCCTCAGCTGCCGCCGCCCCGCAGCGCCGACAGACCCGGGATCAGAGACCGCGCTCCCGCTCCGCCGGCCGCGCCCCCCGCCGCGTGGGCCACGGCCAAAGATTGAGGTAAAGCCCGAGGCCTCTAAGTCTTCCTAGCCAGTCTACGGAAGCGACGGTGTTCAAGTCCCGCTGCGGCCGGACTTCCACCAAAAATTTTCGCTCGCACAGTTCCAGTAATTGCGACTGTTCCAGCATATTCAGCAGTAAACGAGTCGGCAGCACAGCCCGCTTGCCTGCACACAAACGCCGTTTTTACGGCGACCCAGATAAATCCCAAAAAGAGTGTATTTTCTGGTATTCCGGCCACGGCCGATGGTGTTATGAGTGTGGTAAAAATGCCCACTGCCCAGTGCCCATTCCTACACACAGACACGGCCCGCCACACACGGCCCGCATGAATAAAATCGACTCATGTCGGTTGTGCACCAAATGTAGTGATTGTGCCCATGTCCCAGTGCCCACAAACACTACATGCTACATGTCTCACGGTTTCTGTAAAAACGAAACCAACACACATACAGTCTGCACAAACAGACGGTGTTTTCAACGTTATAGATGGGCCCGTTGTCCCGCGCCCTCATTCGCTCACAGACATATTAAACCCCACGGGGCTCACCACGCTCGCTCTCTCTCAGCACACCGCTGCAGAAGAACTGAGCGCGGGCAAGCTGCACGCTGTGATCAGCACGCCCCTAGTCTCACACGCTGCGAACGCGGCGCTCATGTTACAGCACACCGTTGCTCTCCGCTCGCCACTAGATTGCGACCAGAGCCCAGATATCATTCTACCCCTAGCCACTCACGCGAAAGCGTGGGCAGAGCTCCCCGGGGTATCAGAATGGGTGCTGAACATTATAGAAAGAGGCTATTCGCTACAGTTCGGTCGACGCCCGCAACGCAAAGCGGCGCGAATCGATACTACGGTAAAGAAGGAAGTAGCACACCTACTTCGAGCTGAAATAGCGAAGTTACTGAGCAAAGGGGCTATAGAACCCTTATCACAAGCTCAGAGCGAAGGGGGCATGTACAGCAGATATTTTCTGGTACCCAAAAAAGACGGGGGTCTCACACCCATTCTAGATCTAAGACGACTAAACAAAGCACTTCTGAAACGACGGTTCAGAATGCTCACGACCAAGAAAATCCTCTCGCAAATTTGCCAAGGGGACTGGTTCATGTCGATAGATCTGAAAGACGCTTATTTTCAAACACAAATAGCGTCACGTCACAGGCGATTTTTGAGATTCGCCTTCAAGGGCCAGGCATATCAGTACACAGTCCTGCCATTTGGCCTATCCCTGGCACCTCGCGTATTCACGATGTGCATGGATGCAGCGCTCGCACCCCTCAGGCTCCGAGGCATACGAGTGCTGAATTATTTGGACGATTGGCTGGTTCTAGCTCGCTCACAGTCGGAGCTCGTAGAACACAGGACCATATTACTCGATCACCTCGAGAATTTAGGTCTCACAGTCAATTGGGCGAAGAGTTCGCTGTCTCCCAGTCAGAAAATATATTTTCTGGGCACAGATCTGGACTCGCTGTCTATGACAGCACAGCTGTCGCCGCAGCGCAGACAAAGTATTCAGCGCATGACAGAGATTTTTCGCCACGGCACTTTAGTCCCGCTCAAAAAGTTTCAAAGGATGCTGGGTCTCATGGCTTCAGCATCCTCAGTGCTTCAGCTGGGTCTGCTTCGCATGCGCCCGCTACAGTATTGGTTGAAAGCGCGCGCGCCGCGCAGAGCTTGGACCTCCGGTCTCGCGCGCCTCAAGGTCGATCAGAAATGCGTCGCAGCTCTGAAACCTTGGACAGTGACCGACTGGTACCGGTCAGGTGTAAGCCTGGGGACTTCCTCGAGTGTGAAGGTGGTGTCTACGGACGCCTCAACCTCGGGATGGGGAGCGCTGCTCGAGGGCAGACCGTTATTCGGCCAGTGGTCGGAACGGGAAAGGCTTCTGCATATAAACTGCCTGGAAATGATGGCAGTCGACAACGCGCTGAGGCGTTTTTGTCCCCAGATAAAAAGACGCCACGTCTTGGTCCGTTCGGACAACATGTCAGTGGTGGCTTACATAAATCACCAAGGAGGTATCAGATCCAGAATCCTTCACAGGCTGACGGAACGCCTCCTGGTCTGGGCCCAGCACAATCTGTGCTCGCTCAGGGCAGCGCATGTGCCCGGCCATCTGAATGTGGGACCAGACAGACTGTCCAAAAACAATCTGCCGGCAGGAGAATGGTCTTTACATCCACAGACAGTCAAAATGCTATGGAGGACATTTGGCAGAGCGAAAATAGACCTATTTGCGTCTCAAGAGAACGCTCGTTGTCAGGAATTCTTCTCCAAGAGCAGGGATGCGCTGGCTCACGTCTGGCCCCGCTGCCTGCTCTATGCGTTTCCCCCTGTCACGCTCCTACCCCAGGTGTTAGAGCGAATCAGGGAGAGCGGATGCCCAGTGCTACTCGTCGCCCCATTTTGGACAAACCAAGTCTGGTTTCCAGTCCTGATGCAGCTGACAAGTACCGCCCCGTGGCCGATACCGGTGAGGAGGGATCTCCTCTCGCAGGCAAACGGCTCGATCTGGCATCCTCGCCCGGAGCTTTGGTCCCTACATGTGTGGGCCATCAACGGGTACCCGTTAACCTCCCAGCGGGAGTGTTAAACACGATCACACAGGCGAGAGCTCCATCTACGAGGCGGCTCTATTCATCAAAATGGTCTGTGTTTACTAGCTGGTGCACAGCGAGTGGCACTTCACCCTCACGCTGTGGAGTGCCGGAGGTTCTCTCCTTTTTACAAGAGTTTCTGGATAAGGGCAGAACCCCATCCACGCTCAAAGTTTATGTGGCGGCCATAGCAGCGTTCGCTGAACCACCGCTTGGCCAGTCATTAGGAAGGAACGATCTGGTCATTCGCTTCCTTAGAGGAGCTAAGAGGCTGAACCCTCCCAGACCACCCTCAGTTCCCGTTTGGGACCTTTCCACGGTTCTGGAAGCCATGAAAGGTGCCCCATTCGAGCCAATACAGTCAATAGACCTGAAACTCTTGTCTTTCAAAACAGTGTTTCTTCTGGCTCTCGCTTCAGTGAAGCGCGACGTGTATGGAGTTTGGGCCAAATGACTCGAGAGTCATACTCAAACCAAAGCACGGATATGTTCCTAAATCCCTCAACACACCGTTTAGGGCACAGGTTATCTCCCTGTCGGCCCTGCCGGTATATGAAGAGGAAGGGGACGCAGGCTTCCTTTGCCCGGTCAGGGCGTTAAGTGTCTCGCTCATCTGTTTTCAGACAGACGGAGCAGATTTTTGTTTTGTTCAGCGGACGTTCTAAGGGACTAGCTGCGTCAAAACAGAGTCTATCCAGATGGATAGTTGATGCTATAGCGCTAGCTTACACATCCAAGGGCCTGCAATACCCGATAGGTGTCAAAGCGCACTCCACAAGAGGCATGGCCTCGTCGTGGGCTTGGTCCAGTGGGATTGCTTTGCAAGATATCTGTATGGCGGCAGGCTGGGCCTCAGCGTCTACATTTATAAGGTTTTAAAACCTCGAGGTTCCCGCTTTGCAAGCTAGGTTGCTCTCGTTTTAAATTTTCAGTATTGCCCGCCCGATCCTATCGGCTCAGGATGCTGAAACCGCTAGAGCGTCGATCACTGATCGTATGTATACTTCTGTGGGCAGTGCGTAAGTCCCCCATATTTATCAGTCCAGGCCGTGTTCGCCCTGGCTGTGTGGAACACTTGATATAATATGCTCTTATCAGAGCTTTATATTACAGGAATGATGCTTTTTTAGCCCCTCTTCCCGGATTCTCTGTGAGTCCCTTGTGATTAGGCACTGTATGAGCCCCGGGCACCTGCCCTTGGGACTTTAGTGTTATGTCTCAAGCACGCACGGCGTTTTACACTGTGTTCCCCTAGCGTAAGATTCTTACGCAAGTACGAGAGAACCTCTCGTAAGAGAACGTACTCGGTTACTAGAAGAGGAAACGAGTACTTGCGTATCTTGCCGTGCATGCGTCATGTTCTGATTCGCTTCTGCGATGAAAAACTGACCAAACCAGCCTCTCTGGGCCGTATTTATAGCCCTAGCCCCACCCGCTTTCGGCGGGACATGACGTAATGGGCGCGAAGCACCCTCATTGCTTCTGACGTCATGAGGGGCCTCTATCGATAGGCTGGTGCAGTTGCCGCAGAGCAGCCTATGGGCGCGCGAGCTGTCTCGCCCATGTCTGCATGCTGCTGCAATGCGTTTTACATTATTGCAAAATTAAGGATAATTTTTGGCTTCAATATCTCGAGGAAAAGAGGTTTTCCCCTAGCGTAAGATACTTACGCAAGTACTCGTTCCCTCTTCTAGAGAGAACCGAGGTTACGTTAGTAACTGAGTACGTTTTCTGTTAAAACAGTGTCTTGTTAGCGGCCCCTAAGTTAATAACTAATGATCGTTGCGACGGAAGTGAATCAATCAAACTAACTTTAGCTGGACAATAACATTATTCTAGAGCTGCTATAAAGCCAAAATAATCTCTGTTACTTTAATTTCCTATTATCACTGTAAAGCTGCTTTGGAACAATCCACATTGTTAAAAGCGTTATATAAATGTAGATGACTTGACTTGACTACCAATGTAAGACTCATTTTGTTCAGCTCTGATTCACAAACAGCTTTATGAGAATCAGAAAGTCTTCATTTGCCGTCCTCAGCTTAAGCCTTCACTGGTACGATCCTTTGACTTTACTAATACCTCATGCTCATTATAAATCAACATCATTAAATACTGATGACATTTTTGTACAAAACTGAATCTCGAGTCTGTAGAGCAACCTGTGTTTTAGTATTTACAAGCACCCTGGTGTGTCCATGCGTGCAGTTTTACTCTTCTGTTGCTCATGCTGCTTTACACTCCATCCTGGATTTCTTTAGTCTCCACAAGAATAACAACTATAGCAATATAACTGAAAGCAGCAATTAAGGGGCCAAGCACGACAGCGAGAGTTACAAGTAAATTTAATAGGACATAGCATTATTTAATGTAACAACTGTAAAAATGACAGAGACAGGAAGGATTCAGACTGACATAATAAGACAGATTTCACAGATTTTTTTTTTTCTCCAGATTTCACAACAAGAAGAGAGTGTGAACACAAAGCCAGTCCTGCCATTATGTACCTAAACCACATGGTTGAATAGTTAAAGGCAAAAGAAAAAGTCAGACTTGGAACGGTTTTGTGCTATAGAGTTTAAGTGACAGAACCCAAATGTGGTCTAGGGACTTCACAGACTCCCACGAGAAGAACAATAAGAAAACGAACAAACACTGGAGATGCTTGGCCCCTAAAATAAAACATACATAATAACTTACTCAACAAGAACACAACAGCCTCTTTAAAGAGCATATTGATTGAAACGGCAACACAAGCTATCAGCTTCACTAAATCTTTTGTAATAAAAACAAATCTGAGCAGCAAGCAAACACAAAAATATTACCAGAAATGTCCTGCAGCACATGTGAGTCCTGCACCTTAAAAAACAGCTCAGGCTCTTAATCACTCTCTCACCAACACTCGGTAGTGCTCACTCGCTCGCTCTTTCGGACAGTCTCTAATTTCCTGTTACTCTGTGTTACACCCCGTCAAGGGAAAAAGGGGCAACATGAAAGAGTCAACGATGTGCGAGGAATTAGAACAAAAGTTATTTATTTTCTTAATTTGGGACATATGATTCAGGAGCTGACAAAGCCAAAATAACAAACAAAACAACCTTAAATTTAAACCTCTTTCCTAAACCTTAACCCAAAAGAAAAGAAAATGAAAATACAATCGGTAAACCTATCTCCCTAACCAAAAACAGAGATTAAACAGTTTACAATAAAGAAAAGAATGGCGTCAAACTCCCTACTTTCCCAAAAATAAATCAGTATTTACAATATGGATAACCAGGCAAACAAACTGAAAAGGGCAGTCCAAATCAGTGTAAGTAAACAGGCAAAGGGTCAAATGTGCCAACAGGGCCAATGAGATTTTTAGGTACAAACAGCTTTCAAATCAAACAAAACTCAGTCTCAAAAACTCTTAACACTCAGATAATACGCTTAACACTCAGATAATACGCTTAACACTCAGATAATACGCTTAACACTCAGATAATACGCTTAACACTCAGATAATATAATACGCTTAACACTCAGATAATATAATACGCTTAACACTCAGATAATACGCTTAACACTCAGATAATACGCTTAACACTCAGATAACACGCTTAACACTCAGATAACTAGCTCTCTGCTCAAACACAAAACCCACTCCTTCCTTCCTTTAGAGGGAGTGATGACGTGTCTTTTTAAAACACGCTGCACCAATCAGGATTGAGCAGCAATCATCGTGCAGGAACCAATCAGATGATGTTCCAATCATCCTGCAGGAATCCATCAGGTGACGTTCCTAGACAGACACACTAAGAGACTGACAAAACAACAGAGAGGCAGCAAAATACAAACCATAGGGTCGTAACACCCCCACACATATGAGTAAATATGGTTACCAGTTTACAAATGGCATCTGGACAAAGAGTCTGCAATAACATTGTCAACACCTTTCTTGTACCTAATGTGCAAATTAAAACCCTGACAAATGAGTGCCCAACGCATAAGTCTCTGGTTTTTGTTACACATACGCTGCAAAAAGACTAGTGGATTATGATCCGTGAACACATCAACGGGTTGCGAACTGGAACCAACATAAACTTCAAAATGCTGTAGAGCTAACAAAAGAGCTAATGCTTCTTTTTCTATGGTACTGTAATTGAGTTTATGGCGATTAAATTTCTTTGAATAGAAACATATCGGATGGTCAATTTTTTTGTCATCTTCCTGCAGTAGGATAGCACCGGCACCCGTACCACTAGCATCTACTTCAAGTTTAAAAGGTCTAGAGAAGTCTGGGGCAGCCAAAACAGGAGCATTGCACAACAAATTTTTCAAAGACTCAAAGGCAAGTTCACATTTAGAATTCTAGTTAAAAGACACAGCTTTACGAAGGTTGTCTGTGAGAGGTTTTACAACGTCAGAAAAGTTTACAGAAATTTCTGTAGTAGCCAGCCATTCCAAGGAACCGTCTGAGTTCTCTCTTAGATTTGGGCACAGGAAACTCAACAATGGACTGAACTTTAGCTTCTAACGGGCGGACGGAACCATGACCAACCTTTTTACCCAAGTATGTGACAGTGGCATGACAGAATTCACATTTTGCCAAATTAAGTGTAAGATTAGCAGCTTGCAACCTTAAGAACACTTCTTCTAGGGTTTGTAAATGACTACTCCATGTATTGGAGTAACACACTATATCATCGATGTAAGCTTCACAATTGTTCACATTGGCTAAAACTTTATGCATTAAACGTTGGAAGGTAGCTGGAGCGTTTTTGAGGCCGAAAGCTAAAACGTTATATTGCAGAAAGGCGTCTGGGGTGGCAAAGGCTGAGATCTCAGAAGCACGCTCGGTAAGCGGGACCTGCCAATACCCTTTAAGCAAGTCTAACTTAGTTACAAACTTAGCGTGTCCAATGCGATCAATGCAATCCTCCATTCTGGGAAGAGGGTAAGAATCTGACTTCGTTAACTGATTAATTTTCTGGTAATCAGTGCAAAAACGTGATGTCCCATCAGGTTTTGGAACTAACAAACATGGGGAACACCATGGACTAGAGCTTGGCGCAGCCAGACCATTTTCAATAAGATACTGGGTTTCTTGTTTCATTACCTCACGCTTTACAGGATTAACATGATAAGCGTTCTGCTTAACAGGACGATGATCACCAACATCAATGTCATGTTTCAACACATTAGTCATAGTAGGTACATCTGAGAAAAGTGTAGAGTATCTATCAATTAACTGTATCAGTTCACTTTGGGAAGATCTGGATAGATGTGAAAGTTTAGAACTGAGACTTACAAGAGATTCCGAATTCTGCAAACGAGCACCAGAAAGGCAAGCACTTCCTAAGTGAAGATCATCCATAGAAGGAGAATATTCAGAAGGAACCACATCCACAGAAGTAACAACAGCAGGGGTAGACAATGAAGAGTCGGCAGAATCTTTAGAGTTTAGGTCGAGAGACATACAGTTTAAGCATGTTTATGTGGCATATGCGAGTCTTTCGCTTTCTTTCGGGAGTTCGTACTACATAGTCAGTATTACTTAACTTTTCCTCAATCACATACGGCCCCGAAAACTTTGCTTGTAGAGCTGAGCCAGGCAAAGGCAGCAATACAAGAACTTGATCACCAACCTTGAATGAGCGTTGAACCGACTTTCTGTCATATCTGCCCTTCATACGGGACTGAGAGGTTACTAGTGACTGCTGTGCTAGTTGCCACACTGAATGTAAACGTTCACGAAATGAACTCACATGATCTAGCACATTTTTAGAAGGGGTAACCGACTGATTTTCAGAGAGTAACTGTTCTTGTAACACCTTTAATGGTCCGCGCAGACAATGTCCAAAAACCAACTCGGCTGGACTGAATCCAAGTGATTCTTGTACCGTATTGCGAACAGCAAACAACAGAAGAGGAACCTCCTTGTCCCACTCTTTCTTATGCTGGAGACAGTAAGTTCTAATCATGGTCTTAAGAGTCTGATGAAATCTTTCAAGCACGCCTTGAGACTGGGGATGATAGGCACTGGATACGCAATATTGTATGTTCAGCTCTTTCATTACCTTACGGAATACTCTACACATGAAATTAGATCCTTGATCAGACTGAATAAACTTGGGTAGACCAAATGTTGCACAGAATTTTACAATTGCTTTTACAATTGTAGGGGCCTTCAATGAACGCAGTGGAATGGCTTCTGGGAACCTAGTAGCAGAACACATCAAAGTTAATAAGTATGAGTGACCAGGCTTCGTTCTTGGTAAAGGACCAACACAATCAATCACAAGCTTCTCGAACGGTTCATTCATCACTGGAATAGGCTTTAAGGGGGCTGGTGAAATAACCTGATTCGGTTTTCCAGCAACTTGACAATCATGGCAAGAACGACAATACTGGGACACAGTGGACTTCATTCCGGGCCAGAAAAAATGTTTCAGAAGATTAGTGTAAGTTTTCTTAATACCTAGATGACCAGAAAGTTCATGATCATGAGCCACACTTAGCACATAGTCTCTGTAAGACTTTGGAAGGACTACCTGAAAAACAGCACTCCAGTCATGCTTCAAGATCTCAGGACTCCATTTACGCATGAGCACACCGTCATCTAAAAAATAAGCAACAGCGTGATCTTGTAGTTTGGATTTATCAATCACAGCAGAAATAAGTGAAGTCAAAGTATCATCAGCTTTTTGTGCCTCTACCAACTGTTTTCTGTCAAAAGGAAAGTCAAATCTAGGTCCAAAGCTCAAATTCTCTGAACAAACATCTACAGTTGAATCCTCAACACCTGGGAAATCTGAACTCATAAACGAGTTAGAGAGATCAATTTCATTTTCAAACTTGCGAGCTTGTGCTCGAGTCACAACACAGGAGTGGAATACACTGGGAAATTCCTGAGCCAACACATCGTCTTCTGATGCACAAGGTACATCAGTAACCTCGGGGAGGCAAGAAACTTTATTTCCGGCTAAATCATTCCCAAGAATAAGAGAGATTCCTTTCAGTGGTAACTGAGTAGATACGGCCACTTTTACTAAACCAGTCACAATGTCAGAACTTAAATACACAGAATGCAAGGGAACTCTAACCACACCAAGTTCAATTCCCTGAACTAAAACATCCGAATTACAGCTAGACTGTGAAGAAAACGGGAGCACATTTGCCAGGATAAATGACTGTGCAGCACCCGTATCTCACAAAATACGTACTGGTTTGGGTTCGGAGTCCAATTCAGAAAATGACACTGTTCCTTCACATACAAAAGGTTCAAACGTGGGATCAATAGATAGCAGAGAATCAGAAGAGTGAGTACGCACAAAAGCTACGCTTTTTCTCAGATTTTTCCGCTGTAGGACAGGACAAGCAGCAATCAAATGACCCTTCTCATGACAATAAAAACATTCCCGCAACATCATTGAAGAATCAGAAGTCTGATCGCTTTGAGCAGTCACTGCAATTTTAGAATTGTGACGGCGATCTACAGTAGGGTAATGTGAAGAACGTGGGGGCGGGAAATAAACTTTTTGCGTGAGCACAAACTCATCAGCAAAAACAGCCGCCTCTGACAGTGACAAAACTTTCTGTTCATTCAAATAAACTACAATCTTTTCCGAAATGCAGTTTTTGAATTCTTCCATTAAAATTAGCTCTTTCAATTGCTCAAAAGTTGTAACTTTACAGGCAGTACACCATTTTTCAAAAAGTGTGGTTTTCTCACGTGCAAATTCAACAAATGTTTGACTGGGGGTTTTCACATGTTTTCTAAACTTCTGTCGATAAGCCTCCGGAACTAATTCATACGCTCTTAACACGGCCGATTTAACCGCACCATAGTCTAAACTTTGCTCAAGCGTCAATGCGGAACATACTTCTTGAGCCTTACCAACAAGTTTGCATTAGCCGCGTTTCCACTGTCGGGCCAGGGCCGGGCCGTGCTAGTGCGTGCCAGGGCCAGTCGCGTTTCCACTGTCACTTCCGGGGCTTGATCGGGGCTTACTCGGGGCCAACGGCCAGGATTTCTGGCCCGTCGAATACCTTGGGCCAGAGCGGGCCAGCTCGGGCTAGAGGAGTGGTTACGAACAGAGGCGGAGTTTACCTGAGTCGAGAGACGGCAGCGCCGGATAATTCTGTCAGCATTAAAGACTTTTAAAATAATTTAACTCGCGTTCATGTTTGAATGCCTTGTGTTTGTGATGCAAAAGACTATGCGCGCTAACCATTACCATAGTAAACATAGTAAACGCTTGAAGATACGCATAGTAAAAAAACATACGCTTGAAGAAATCCGACCAATCATAAAGGCTATCACAGTCATGTTTTTATTTTATCTGTCAGTAGCCCACGTCTCGTCTCTTTATACCGGACTATCATAAAATAAAGCAACTTTTTTTTCGGGAGCTTCCTCTGTGCAGAAACGAGGACGTTATAAAATACATCGTTGCTGAACTTGCTAAGCTAAGCATTCAGCGAACAACGCTTCGAGTTCGGGAAAAAATAAAAAAGTTGTGGGCGCAGTACAAGGCGATTAAAACGCACAATGGACAAAGCGGTGCCCAGAGAAGGAACTTTCCATGGTTCGACTTGATGGACGGTGTGCTGGGTCACCGTCCATCTGTTAGTGGAGAGACAAGTCGGGACACTATGGCAGCCGCGGACGGTGAGTTAATACATGCTATCTTCTTAAAATCTACGTTTTCTAACTTCCTGCCTGAATGAACATCATAATTCCCGCTGAAATGGGTGAGGTTGTATGACGTTTGATCCAGGAAGGCGTGTTAAGGGCGGGGTTTAGGGCAGCGCTGCAGGGCTAATGGCCCGGCAGTGGAAACGCAAGCCCGGTGCTTGAGGCCCGAGGCCACTGGCCCGGCTCGGCTCGCTGTTAGCCCTAGCCCGGCCCTGGCCCGACAGTGGAAACGCGGCTATTGTAACAATAAAGGCCAGATATTTCTAGGCCACTTTAATGTGGCTGTGATGCGCTCAAAAACAGTGAAATATGTATCAACTTCACTTTCTCTAAATATAGGAACTAGCGAAATTTGCCTACTAACATCGAATTCAGGACTTACCGGCGACGCATGTGACGCTGTAGGGAGAGGAGAGGAGGTGCCTGCTGGACTCTGCACAGGAGTATTTCCCCGAAACTCAGGTGGATGCCGAGCCTGCTCGAACTTTAGTTCGAGCTCCAGCTCTTTCAGCCGGATGTCTCGTTTTGTCTCGAGCTCAACAGCTCGGACACGTAACAACTGACTTTGATATTGCTGTCGGCATAATTCCACTTCCAGTTCTTTCAACCGGACTGCCAACAATCGATCCTTCGGTGCAGGAGGATTAATGGGATCCATGCGAGCCCTATCGTCAAATTTGAACTCCGTCTCGACAGTATCCAAATCCATAGACAGTGCTGGAGATGCAACACCCGTAACCTCACTTTCAACACCAGGCAAGATCTTTTGTTTTACAAGCTCCATGTGCAGTACGTCCTTAATCTCTCTCTTAAGCGCATTTCGCGGTACTACTATATAAAAAAAATCCGCGATCAACAACAAATCATCCTTGCGACATTTTTCAAATTTTTCCTCTGTAGGAGCGAGCGTGAAATTATCAAGTTCGAATTTTGATGCCATGCCAATCTCTATATTTCCTCCCACACAAAAAGAAAATCCCCAGGCAAACACTAGCAAAACAAATTCGGCTAATATAACATATCCAGCCAAGGGACGAGCCCCCAATTTCATGTTACACCCCGTCTAGGGAAAAAGGGGCAACATGAAAGAGTCAACAATGTCAAGTCAAGTCAAGTCAAGTTTATTTGTATAGCGCTTTTCACAATACAGATTGCATCAAAGCAGCTTCACAGTATTAAATTAAAATAATACAACAAAGTTTGTTTCAAGAGGAATTTATTGATTGATAAAATTTAATTAAATATCCCCAAAATATCCCCAACTGAGCAAGCCAAAGGCAACAGTGGCAAGGAACCGAAAAACTCCATCAAGTGACCTAATGGTGTCCTAAAACTCCATCAGGTGCCTTAATGGAGAAAAAAAAAAACCTTGGGAGAACCCGGGCTCAGTCGGGGGCCAGTTCTCCTCTGGCATTGGATAGAGGCCGGATTGTAGTTTGAACTGTAGGATTATATGAATGCCTGGCTGAAGAGATGCGACTTTAATCTAGTTTTAAACTGGGAGAGCGAGTCTGAGCAACGAACAGTATCAGGAAGACTATTCCAGAGTTTTGGAGCCAAATGTGAAAATGCTCTCCCTCCTTTGGTGGTTCTGGATATCCTAGGTATGACCAAAAGCCTTGAATTTAGTGATCTCAAAGAGCGCGATGGATTATAGGGCGATAGAAGATCCGTTAAATAGACTGGAGCTAAGCCGTTTAGGGCTTTATAAGTCAGTAGCAATACCTTGTAATTAATACGGAACTTTATAGGTAACCAATGCAGTGATGATAAAATCGGTGTTATATGATCATATTTTCTTGATCTCGTAAGAACTCTAGCGGCGGCATTTTGGACTAACTGTAGCTTGTTTATTGAGGATGCAGGACAACCAGCTAATAAAGCATTACAGTAATCCAGTCTCGAGGTCATGAATGCATGAACTAACTTTTCTGCATCAGAAACTGATAGCATATTACGTAGCTTAGCAATGTTTCTAAGGTGGAAAAAGGCTGTTTTTGTAACATAAGAAATATGATTTTCAAAAGACAGGTTGCAATCGAGTATAACACCCAGGTCTTTTACTGTAGAGGATAAAGTAACAGGACATCCTATGATGTTAAAGTTGTATTGTGCGAGGTTTTGTGGGCGGTTTTTTGAACCGATAAGTATTACCTCTGTCTTGTCTGGATTTAATAAAAGAAAATTACGCGTCATCCAATCTTTTATATCTTTAACACACTCTGTCAATTTGGAAAATGTAGCGTTTTCATCCGGCCGTGATGAAATATATATTTGAGTGTCATCAGCATAACAATGGAAACTAATTCCATGTTTCCTTATAATATTTCCAAGTGGCATCATATATATTGAAAATAACAGGGGGCCTAATACAGATCCCTGCGGCACTCCATAGTTTACTGGAGTTATGATCGATTTTTCTCCATTTAAATAGACAAAATGGTAGCGGTCAGATAGGTATGATTTGAACCAGCTTAGTGCTTGTCCTTGAACACCAGTATAATTTTGTAGTCGATCTAAGAGTATTGTGTGATCTATAGTATCGAACGCAGCACTAAGATCAAGTAAAACTAGTATTGAGATACAGCCTTGGTCAGAAGCTAAAAGTAAATCATTTGTGATTTTAACGAGCGCAGTTTCAGTGCTATGATGCGGTCTGAATCCAGACTGAAACTTTTCATAGATATCATTTTGTTGCAAGAAAGAGCCCAGTTGAGCGGACACCACTTTTTCTAATATTTTAGACATAAATGGAAGATTTGAAATGGGTCTATAATTTGCTAGATTATTATGATCTAATTGTGGTTTCTTAATGAGAGGTTTTATAACTGCCAGTTTAAATGTTCTTGGAACATGACCTAAAGATAAAGACGAGTTAATAATATTGAGGAGAGGCTCTTCCACTACAGATAACACTTCTTTCAGTAGTTTAGTTGGTTTAGGATCTAATAAACATGTTGTTGTTTTAGATGAAGTGATAAGTTTATTTAACTCTTTTTGTTCTATAGTTGTAAAGCACTGTAATTGTTCTTTCGGGGTGATAATTGAAGCTGAATTGTAAGGCGCGATTGAAGATTGAACGTTTATAATTGTGGTTCTGATGCTTTCTATTTTCTCAGTGAAGAAGTTCATGAAATCATTACTACTGAACTGTAACGGGATATTTTGTTCGGGTGACGTCTGTTTATTTGTTAGTCTAGCCACGGTGTTAAATAGAAACCTTGGATTGTTTTGGTTGTTTTCTATTAGTTTGCGGAGGTGCTCAGCCCTGGCAGCTTTTAGGGCCTTTTTATAACGTGACATACTGTCTTTCCACGCGATTCTAAAGACCTCTAAATTAGTTTGTTTCCATTTACGCTCTAAAATACGGGTTTCTCTCTTTAAAACATGCGTAGTATTGTTATACCATGGTGCTTTATTTTTCTCTCTGACCTTTTTTAATTTAATAGGTGCAACCACATCCAATGTTCTAGAGAGAATGGTGCTCATAGTGCTAGTTAGTTCTTCTAGTTCATCTGTTTGTTTGGGTTCAGGCAGCAGCTGAGACAGATTAGATAAGCAATTTGAGAAATTATCTATGGTGGATGGGAGGATTGTTCTGCCTGGTTGATAACGCGACGCCGCATGACATATTACAGCAGTACGTAATATGCAAGTTACCATGTAGTGATCAGTGACTTCATCACTTTGTGGAATGATATCTATATCGGTTGGATCGGTTCCGTGTGATATAATTAAATCGAGTGTATGATTAAGACGATGAGTTGGTCCGGTGACGTTTTGCTTGACCCCAAATGAATTTAATAAATCTGTAAACGCAGCTCCTAACGCATCATTTGGATTATCTACGTGTATGTTAAAATCTCCAACAATTAATGCTTTATCGACATTGACTAATAGGTCTGAGAGAAAATCTGCAAACTCTTTTAGGAAATCAGCGTAAGGCCCTGGCGGTCTATATACGGTAGCCAAGGCTAGAGATAATAGGGATGTTTTTCTAACATCTAAGAGCGTAACATTTAGTACAAGTACTTCAAATGAAATAAACTTATAACCCGTTTTCTGAGAAAAGTCTTTCTTCAGAATCTCCATCTGGCGCAGCCTGATGTCGTTCACTCCCGCGTGCAGGACCACAGTTCCGACGCGCTCGTCACCGTTCAGGATCTCGGGAACGCGAGCAGCGATTTCAGAAACACGAGCACCAGGGAAGCAATGACTTTGCACCTTACTTGTACCTAACGTAGCGTGTACGTGCCGAACGATGGAATCGCCGATGATCACAGCATCGCGTTCTGTTTCGCGTAGAGGGGAGAAGCGGTTTTGTGTCGATAACTCGAAAACCGGGAGGGTCGGAGAAAGTCTTGGTCTAAACCTGACTCGCGTCTTCCGCTGCGGAACCACCCAGGCTTCGTGGTGGCGTGTTGGAGCCGGAGTGAACGAGACCATGGCTGATTGCGACCGATGCTGAGGAACGCACGGAGTAGACGCGGTCGGAGTCAGCGGGTTAGTAACGTTAAACACTGATTTGTGTGCGTCGGCGCGTGATGTTTCAAGAGCCAAACACCGGTCTCTCAGCTCGGCCTGTCTCAATAAAAGGTTGTGGATCTGTTTCTCAACAGCTTCCAGCTCAGACTGCAGTGCGTGAAGCTCAAATGTGTCCTCACCTGCACCAAGCGGTAGACTACTTACATCTGATATATTCGCCATTTTAACAGATGGACAGTGAGTTAGCAACGAAGCTACCAGTGATGCTATCAATATTAATACTAATTTATATTATAAGTTTGTTTGTAAATGAGTGTGGAGAAGACGCGTTCAGCCGTGATCCACGGACGTAACCTTTAAGAGTATGCAGCGTTGGATCACTAATAGGCTTGAGACGCGTCTGCTCAACAGTCCGCGTTGTAACTATGAGGTTTTTTAGTGGTAGGGGTGTAGAGTAGACGCACGATAGGCGAAAAAAAAGTGTTTGTTTATAAGTGAGTGTGGAGAAGACTCGTTCAGCCGTGATCCACGGACGTAACCTTTAAGAGTATGCAGCGTTGGATCACTAATAGGCTTGAGACGCGTCTGCTCAACAGTCCGCGTTGTAACAATGAGGTTTGAGCAGTAGTGCTTCTCAGTGAGGAAGAGTAGAAAATGTTCGTTGTAAGCGGGTTTAAAGAGAAAAATCAAGAATTATAAATCAAATCGATAGAGCTCCAAAAACAACAACGCATTCAGACGCAACGCATGATAATGACAGGACAAGACATTATTCACCGTGTTTGTTGAGTGTTTCTTATTCACCTGAGCTTTTATGAACTCAAAGGCGCGAGAGAAAATAAATAAATAAAAATAGCTGAGCGCAAGGGTGGCGCGTTAACAGGCTAGCGAATTACTAGCGTGTTATGCGTCAGGGTTGGGTAAGCTGTATTTAGTAGTAATATAAACAACTAGAAATTGTAGTAAATGATGGTTCAAAACAAGGAAATACGAGGCTAAGACGGAGCTTACAGCTCCGAAGCAAACACACTCACAGCAGGCAGCGAGAAAAATCAAGAATTATAAATCAAATCGATAGAGCTCCAAAAACAACAACGCATTCAGACGCGACGCATGATAATAACAGGACAAGACATTACTCACCGTGTTTGTTGAGTGATTCTTACTCACCTGAGCTTTTATGAACTCAAAGGCGCGAGCGCGCGAGAGACAAATAAATAAATAAAAATAGCTGAGCGCACGGGTGGCGCGTTAGCAGGCTAGCGAATTACTACCGTGTTGTGCTAGTAGCAACGGAAGCCAGCGATGTTGGGCAAGCCGTATTTAGTAGTAGTATAAACAACTAGAAATTGTAGTAAATTCTGGTTCAAAACAAGGAAATACGAGGCTAAGACGGAGCTTACAGCACCGAAGCAAAAACACTCACGGCAGACAGGAGCAATCGAGCAAGTAATAGACCTACAATGTCTTCTTCTTCTTCTTCTTCTTCTTCTTCTTCCTCGCAACAATGTGCGAGGAATTAGAACAAAAGTTATTTATTTTCTTAATTTGGGACATATGATTCAGGAGCTGACAAAGCCAAAATAAACAAAACAACCTTAAATTTAAACCTCTTTCCTAAACCTTAACCCAAAAGAAAAGAAAATGAAAATACAATCCGTAAACCCATCTCCCTAACCAAAAACAGAGATTAAACAGTTTACAATAAAGAAAAGAATGGCGTCAAACTCCCTACTTTCCCAAAAATAAATCAGTATTTACAATATGGACAACCAGGCAAACAAACTGAAAAGGGCAGTCCAAATCAGTGTCAGTAAACAGGCAAAGGGTCAAATGTGCCAACAGGGCCAATGAGATTTTTAGGTACAAACAGCTTTCAAATCAATCAAACAAACAAACAAACAAACGGTACTCACAGTCTCAAAAACTCTTAACACTCAAATACTCTTTACACTCAAATACTCTGAACACTTGTGACGGTGCAATGGAAGTAACCTATCATCCGTTACAGAACAGTACACAATTACTCAACCAATTCGACATAAATTTTTTTTTTTTTGTCTTAGGCCTGTCTTAAATCTTTTAGCTTTTCCTTTTTTTCAACAAAAACAATGTCAAAAGAAATTAAACATTTTTCACAGAATCATCATGAATCATAATGAAACAAAGTATTTCATCAACACTGGGATAAATGAAATGTAACATCAATTTCATCAGTTTGAACATTTCATGTATTGAGGCCCACAAAATAAAATAAGACAATAAAGGTCTTTGGTTTAACTCATATCACGTAACAGCAATAACTCAATGTGAGTAAACTTTTCTAACAGTTCGTAAACAAACCACCTCAGAAATGTTAGCGTTCGTTAGTGAGTGGTTAAGTGTGTGTGTATGTGTGTGTGTGTATATATATGTGCGTAGAAGATCACAGTTCAGTTTGTAGCGTCTTTTCCGTGGGTGGGCGAGTGAATGAATAGTTTGTAAGAGGAAGAGTGGTGTACTGTTCCAGTCCTACCTGGAGTCAACCGCACAGTATCTTGATCTCACAGTCCTCAATGAAAAGGGTAACTCACTCGCAGTCGCAGCGCTGTAACGTTCGGCTCGTGCTCAGCCCAGGCACCTCTGATAACGTGTCTTTCAGGAAAAACAACAGCAATAATCCAGACACTCTTTCACAGTGCAGCCAGCAGTTACTTAGGAACACAGCAAACTTCCCTCGAGTTTTCTCCTTTCAGCGGCGTTGTAATAGAGAATCAAAACAATGTCTATTTAACTCACGCACAGCTCAAACGCAGCCGGTGAACGAGCGTCTTTTAGAAATAGCAACAGCACAAATCCCAACACTCTCCCGCAACGCAGCCAGCAAAGTGGTTAGACATCAGGTAACTCAGGCGTTTTTTGGAAACTCCGGCAGCTGCTCGAACTCGTTCACACTGTGTTTGTCAAACTTCCCCACCTTAAGCCCCGCACACCTGTTGCTTAAATAATTCACTACGTACTTCCCGCTCACCACACCGCATTGCATTTTGGTCAGTGTAGTTCCTTATCTTCGCCACACACTCAGATAATACTCTTAACACTCAGATAATACTCTTAACACTCAGATCACAAGCTCTCTGCTCAAACACAAAACCCACTCCTTCCTTCCTTTAGAGGAAGTGATGACGTGTCTTTTTAAAACACGCTGCACCAATCAGGATCGAGCAGCAATCATCGTGCAGGAACCAATCAGATGTCGTTCCAATCATCCTGCAGGAATCCATCAGGTGACGTTCCTAGACAGACACACTAGCTGTGTCCCAATGTGAAGGCTGCATCCTTCGAAGGACTGAAGACTTCAAGGATGCAGCCTATGCGTCCTCCGAAGGACGCACCATGTAGCCTTCATAGGATTTCCTAATTGCGCAACCAGGTGTTTCTGATCACCGCTCCTCAACGGTGCGAGAGGACAGCTGCCATCCTGATAATTCATTTGATATAGCCTAATTGAGTAAACAGCTATGGAGCCAGAATTGGCTATTGTCATTTTTATGTTTTATATTTTACTGGAGGACATGTTGAGGATGTTTCAGCCCCGGCGCTGCCGGATCATGTATTTTCGGTTTAGCCCTGTTTGAATATAAAACCCAATTGAATATAAAAAAGTCCAGTATTTCTCGCGCTCGTCATCGGCAGCTGTCACGGTTGCCAGGCGACAAGAACAGTCCTTGTAGGCTAGACCGGTCCGAGCTTCAGATGCGCCCTTTGATATGGGACGCAGCTGTAATTAGCAACAATTTGTTAATATAGTGACAACAGACCTACATTTTGTTACTTTAATTTTCGGAACTGCATATTTCATTAAATATTCACGTGCAAATGTGAAGTAACCTACTGAAGTACCTGTTTTCCCTCACATAGGCTATGATTTTACATTAAACTACACAAAAGTATATAATGTAACAACCTTGAAAATATTCAGAAGTAAAATGCAGTAGTAGCATAATATAAATACAAAACTATAATAAAAACCCTGACAAGGAGTTCCCTTTCAAGGGAACTCGCGTTGCGTCGAAATTGACGCTATGGGGAACGCTTTGCGTGATGACGTCTTGAAGCACATGTAAAATCAGTCCAATGGTGTGGCGGAACGTCAGAGGCGGGTGACGTCACGTACCAGGAAGCTATAAAAGCCAGCCCGAAACAGAAAACGAAAGCTTTCTGAGTCTTCAGTTGCGCTCTGTGTGAAATCTGTCCCTGTTATTTGGTGTTGTCTGTCTATATTATATTATTATATTTATATATTCAGTATGGCGAGTAACAGTGTTGGGGAAGTTACTTTTAAAAAGTAGTGTTTGCTCGTTACTCGTTACTTTTTAAAAAAGTAATCCGTTACTTTACTTAGTTACCCCGTTTGGAAAGTAACTTTTTACGTTACTCTTACGTTACTTTTATGTTGCTTGACTTTGGGCAGAACCCAATATCTGTTCCTAAATATGTAGACATAAAGTTATACAATGGAGCATATAACATAGGCTAACAGGTAATTATTTTGTGCTCTTTATTATAAAAAATAGTATAAATTTCAAAAGAAAAAAAGTCCTTCTCATTGGCGCTGCTGTGTGCGGCAACTTTTATTCTCAGCCGGCTCTGCATCATGGGGTAGAGTGCGACACTCCGCGATGAGCCGTGTGCTCGCGCCACTTCTCTCCGCTCCGCTTCCCCTATCCACCGAACTTTAAATTTCGGCAACAGCCAATAAAGCTTCCCTGCTCTCTAACACCGGTGCGAATCGCATCTTGATAACATAGGACAAAATGATATAGAAGACATAAGCTTAGTTTTCAGACATACGACTCACTCTATCAAGGGAGTAGGAGAAAAAAAAGAGATTTTTTAAAAGTACACATATTCAAGCTTTCTATATATTTCTCAGGTCTGTGAGACAAGTAGCTTATGAGTTTCGGTTAATTTACAGTATGGAGAGGAGCTCCAGTTCACGCGCTGGTGCCGTCATGATTATTTTGCATGCCATATTTACTTATTTATTAAAATCAGGCAATTAATTGGTTGGTAAAACATTGATTAAAATTAAGATACAATTAATACAAAACGAAATTCGTTTTAAAGAAAGTCTTTCTACAAAAACAAACTTAATAAAGTGGTCTAAATCATGTCTGCCCACTCCATTTATCTCCCGATATATTGCACAAAATTATGATCTTACTCACGCTTTTCACTTTTCATATAATCAACATAGATTAAATTATTTATTTATTTTATTTAAACATAAATATGAAACTAAATAGTTTTCTTTAATTTACTTCTTATTTAATTCAGCCAACTGGTTGATAAAACATTGATTAAAATTAAGATACAATTAATACAAAACGAAATTCACTTTAAATACAGGTTTTCTACAAAAACAAACTTAATAAAGTGGTCAAAGTGGTCTCCACACTCCATTTGTCTCCCGATATATTGCGCAATTTTTTTATTTAATTTAATTTAAACATAAATATGAAACTAAATCGTTTTCTTCAGTTCTCAACAGTTCTCTTCTCTCAAGCGCGCAGCTGAGGCAGTGTCGCTGTCAAATATATCCATGGGAAAAGTAACGTTGCGCCGAATTGAAAAAGGAACTACGTTTCGTTACCAAATTTTTTGTAGTAACGCGTTACACTACTTTTTACCCAAAAAAGTAGTTGCGTTACACACAACACTGGCGAGTAAGCAGCAGCAGTTTAGAGTGTGTGTTCACCCCTGCCCGCGTTATTTAACGAGTGGGGACACTCACACTCTTTGTGTTGTCTATTTGGGTGAAGAGCATGCCCAGTCAGCACTCGAGGGTGCTGGCTGTGAGCATTGCGATGCGCTTCCTATGCATACGCTCAGATCCCGCCTGGCTTTATTTAACCAGGATCGCGTTCCCCAGGGCTCTGGTCCCGCCGCTGCCGAGGCACGGCGTCGATCACAGACCTGGGGTTCGCAAATGGATCTATCAGTGGATGTTGAGACGGGCTCTGCCTTATCTCAGCCTCTTTCTGATAGATCCAGTGCCTCTCATCAGGGTGTGGAAGCACGCGTTGCGGTTTCTTCCCCCCCGATGGAGGCACCAATACTGCAATTGTCCAGCTCTGAGGAGTTGGACGTTGTTAGTATTGACGCTGAGTCTGAGGATTCGCCACCTCAGTCTCATGCGTTTGAAGAATTGCTCGATGTTGTTACGAGAGCTGTCGAGCAATTATCTGTTGAGTGGCCAGAGGATCGGCAGGGCGCTCGTTCGAAAAGCAAACTCGACGAGCGTTTCCTGCCATCTCGTGCACAGCCTCAGCGCAGAAGCCATCCGTTTTTCCCCGATCTCCACACAAGAGGTGTCGAGATCGTGGGGGAAACCAGTGTCATATAGAGTGTATACTGCACAAACATCACACTATTCTTCCATTCACAATTATAAAGAGCATGGTTATGGGGAGATGCCGAAGGTGGAAGAGACGCTCGCGAGCTATCTCTCTCCAGCAACGGCATCTTCTCTGAAGGCTCCTGCACTACCATCCAAGCCAGTAAAATTCACATCTTCCCTGGTTCATAAGGCTTATGCCGCCGCCGGCCAAGCTGCAGCGTGTTTACACACAATGTCACTAATGCAAGCGTACCAGGCTGAATTATTGGATGATTCTGAAGAGGGCGGGGGTATTGGTTCCGAAACTGTGTCTGAGTTGCGTAGAGCCACAGATTTGTCTCTCAGGGCCACCAAGGAGACGGCTAAATCCATCGGCCGTTCTATGGCAGCCCTGGTGGCCACTGAGAGGCATCTGTGGCTCAATTTAAGTGATATAAAGGACAAAGAGAAACATGTTCTTTTAGATGCACCGGTTTCCACTGAAGGTTTATTTGGAGATGCAGTTAATAGTGCTGTAGCTAAATCTCAAGAAGCTTCAAAACAGGCAGCAGCACTTCAGAAACTTCTCCCCCGCCGTTCTTTCATTGAGGCTGCTGAGCGGGAGCAGCCTCACTCATCTAAAAAGAGCGCTGAGCACCGTGCCACTCAGAAACAGAGCGTTTCCTCCCGTGCTCCCCCACAAAAATCTCGGGGACACAGAGGGCGCTCTCAAACCCAGCAGTCTTCGAGGGGTAAAACGGATCTGTGGACCGTTATTACTGCCAAGAAGGCTGCTGGGAAAAAGTCCTGATGTCTGAGGGCTCAGGACAAATGAGGGTAGTCCCCCCCGAAGTAGAGCGGCCAACACCTCTTTTTACGGTGCCCGTCTCTCTTCGGTGCCCTCAGGGGACCGGTCTGCCAACCCTGCCGCCTCCGGTGTTTCAGGGCGCAGCGGTCTCCGGCGAGCACATATCTCAAGGACCACCCGGAAACGTAGTGGCCTCGGGATGCCCGCCCCCTCTGAGGAGGGTGTTAGAGCAGTCTGTTCAGTCGTTCCCTGCCGGTGCGCCGTTACAGGGCGACGAACCGACTACTCAACAGCAGGAGAAAAATACGGTGCCCGTCTCTCTTCGGTGCCCTCAGGGGACCGGTCTGCCAACCCTGCCGCCTCCGGTGTTTCAGGGCGCAGCGGTCTCCGGCGAGCACATATCTCAAGGACCACCCGGAAACGTAGTGGCCTCGGGATGCCCGCCCCCTCTGAGGAGGGTGTTAGAGCAGTCTGTTCAGTCGTTCCCTGCCGGTGCGCCGTTACAGGGCGACGAACCGACTACTCAACAGCAACACAATCCAGAAACCAGTCTCGAGAGGCTGGTACCTCTAGTAGAATCTTTGACAGCGTGGAAGCTACTGTCAAATGTTTCTCGTTGGGTCCTGCAGACCGTGGAAAAAGGGTATCAGATACAATTCTAGAAACGCCCACCTCGGTTTATGGGGGTCCTGCCCACAGTGGTGGGCCCCGAGCAGGTTCTGGTTATGGAACAGGAAGTAAACACTCTGTTAGAGAAAGGGGCCATAGAATATGTACCTCCCTCCAACAGGGAAACCGGGTTTTACAGCCGGTACTTCATAGTTCCAAAGAAGGACGGGGGATTGCGTCCCATTTTAGATCTTAGAATTCTGAATGAGTCAGTCATGCAGCTCAAGTTCAAAATGTTAACATTGAGACAATCGTGCCACAGATCAGGTCCGAGGACTGGTTTGTCACAATAGACCTCAAGGACGCATATTTCCATCCGTCCGTGTCATTGGAAGTTCCTGAGGTTTGCTTTCGGGGGCAAAGCATACCAATGTCGAGTTCTTCCATTCGGCCTGGCTTTATCACCCCGCACTTTCACCAAATGCGTGGATGCAGCTCTGGCGCCTCTGCGCCTCCAGGGTATTCGCATCACGAACTACATCGACGATTGGTTGATTTTAGCTCAGTCGCATCAGTTGGCGGTTCAACATCGGGATGTTGTTCTCGCCCATATGAAAGAGTTGGGGTTACGGCTGAACGCCAAGAAGAGTGTGCTTTCTCCATTTTAGAGGACCACTTTTTTAGGCGTGGTTTGGGATTCAGTGTCGATGCAGGCGCGCCTGTCACCGCCACGCATAGATTCCATCTTGGCAGCTGTGAAAAGTGTGAAGCTAGGCCAGCTACTCACTGTCAAACAGTTCCAGAGACTGTTGGGTCTCATGGCAGCAGCTTCCAACGTGATACCTTTTGGACTGCTGCACATGAGGCCCCTGCAGTGGTGGCTCAGGACCAGGGGGTTTCCCCGAGGGGCAACCCATTTCGCACAATCAAGGTCACGCGGCGATGCCTACGTGCCTTGGTTATGTGGAAGAAACCTTGGTTCCTGTCCCAGGGCCCAGTGCTGGGAGCTCCTTGTCGTCGCAAACTGCTAACGACGGATGCTTCCCTCACGGGTTGGGGAGCGATCCTAGAGGGTCGCTCATCTCAAGGTCTGTGGGAAGACCATCATCATTCCTGGCATATCTATCGCCTAGAGATGTTAGCTGTCTTCCGGGCTCTGAGGAGCTTTATCACAGGTCTCAGGGGACACCATGTGTTAGTGCATCCGGACAACACGTCGGTAGTCGCCTATATCAACCACCAAGGGGGTTTGCGCTCGTGCCCATTATCCAATCTGGCACGCCATATCCTCTTGTGGTCCCAGGGTAAGTTGCTGTCACTCAGGGCAGCCTACATCCCCGGGGTCCAGAATATAGGAGCAGACACTCTGTCGAGACAGGGGCCGAGGCCCGGGGAATGGAGGCTCCACCCCCGAGGTGGTGGAGCTGATATGGAGGGAGTTTGGCCAAGCATAAGTGGATCTGTTTGCGTCTCGAGAGACGTCTCACTGTCCACTTTGGTTCTCCCTCACGCATCCAGTTCCTCTGGGACTGGATGCTATGGTACAGACGTGGCCGAGGCTACGTCTGTACGCCTTTCCCCCAGTTGCTCTGCTACCGGGAGTTCTGGAGAGAGTTCGCAGGGACCGGGTTTGCCTGCTTCTTATAGCCCTGCGCTGGCCGGGCAGAGTATGGTTTCCCGATCTTGTGTCCCTCCTTGGCGGGCCTCCTCTGGAGCTACCCGTCAGGAGGGACCTTCTGTCCCAAGCAGGGGGCTCGATTTTTCACCCCCGACCGGAACTGTGGAACCTGTGGGCTTGGCCTCTGAGGGGGCCCAGGTCATAGAGTCAGGTCTCTCAACTGAGGTTGTTGAGACCATTCTACAGTCCAGAGCTCCCTCCACGAGGAAACTTTATGCCCTGAACTGGAGAGTATTCACTTCTTTGTGTAGTGACCGTCGGTTGGATCCAGTCAACTGCCCAATTGGTACAGTTCTGGAGTTCCTGCAGGACCGGTTCACTGCAGGTCTGACCCCGTCCACTTTAAAGGTTTATGTGGCAGCCATAGGTGCATACCACATTCTTTTGGGTGGAATGTCTGTGGGGAAAGACCCTTTGGTATCTCGTTTCCCTCATGGCACTTGGAGGCCTTCTGTCCTCCTCCCTTTCGAAAAGCGGACCAGGAGGCGAATAATTTGCTTTGCCCTGTTCGGGCGTTAGACGCGTATGTCCACAGAGCTGCCCTGTGGCGTAAAAGTGATCAATTGTTTGTATGCTTTGGGTCCCCTAACAAGGGAGGTCCAGTGTCTAAGCAAAGGATGAGCAAGTGGGTGGTTGAGGCTATCTCACTTGCTTATGAGGCGGCTGGGCAGCCTTCTCCTTGGGCTGTCCGGTCGCACTCTACTAGGAGTATGGCGGCCTCTAAGGCCCTTATATCAGGAGTGTCTTTGCAGGATGTTTGTGATGCGGCAGGCTGGTCCTCACCGCACACCTTCGTCAGGTGCTACTCTTTAGACCTAGACTCTACTCCAGGGTCTCAGGTTTTGTCTTACTAGTGCTGCTCACTTGATTTCACACAGGACAGACATTTGTAGCTATGGTGGCGTTGGTATAGACGTTCCCCATAGCGTCAATTTCAACGCAACGCGAGTTCCCTTGAAAGGGAACGCCTCGGTTACGACTGTAACCTCGGTTCCCTGAAGAGGGAACGAGCGTTGCGTCGCCTTGCCATATCTCCTTCATGCCTGTCAGCACGACTTCAGACTCTACGAAGCTTTCGTTTTCTGTTTCGGGCTGGCTTTTATAGCTTCCTGGTACGTGACGTCACCCGCCTCTGACGTTCCGCCACACCATTGGACTGATTTTACATGTGCTTCAAGACGTCATCACGCAAAGCGTTCCCCATAGCGTCAATTTCGACGCAACGCTCGTTCCCTCTTCAGGGAACCGAGGTTACAGTCGTAACCGAGGCGTTTTTTCACCTGCAGAATACATACCTAGTTTTACTCTTGATACTAAAAACTTGTTATTTTTTCAGAAATTACTCTTTTTGAAAAAGAAAAAAAGACCTCAGTGACATGGCAGCCGTCGACTGAGTCAGCCCTGCAAACCTGTTGGTAGACAACTTAGTGGATAGTGGAAAGATGCACTCAAACACTCTGGAGAGCGTCCCAGATGATGTCCCACCAGCAGAGAGGCCTTACCAGGGGCAGCCCATTCCAGTCCAGCAGCTCCAGGGTCTCCCTGCTCAGCTGAATAAAAGTCTACATCATTTTTTTCTTATTTTATGTACTGTAAATGTTTGTTGATTTTGATATGTTTAACGTATGTTGTTAATAGTTGGAAAAGGTACTTTAATGTAGCCCGTGGAACAAATGATTTTCATTTACCAATTTTATTTGAAAAAATAAAACAATGTCCAGAACAATTCATTCTCTTTTATTTACACATTTAAAGTTGCATAAAAAGAATGTACAGATTTTTTCTTTCCTTTTAAAAAATAAAAAGGAAAAAAATTAAACAAGAATATGTAGAAAAAAATATATATTTTTCAATCATTTTGTCAAGAAGAGAAAACAGCCTGTCCATCCTCTCCCTGCTCTCCTCGCCTCTGCCTTCCTGCTGGTGCTGCTGGTGCTGGTTCCTCCTCACCGTGGGCACCCACTGCTGAACTGGGCCCTGAGGACAAACCAGGGCCAAGTTTCAGCAGTGGGGTTCCCACTCACACCCTCACCTGTCCCAGGACACTTGCAATCCTAAGGGCAGAGCAAATGAACCATGGCTTGTTAACAACAACAGCACAATACATTTCAGCAAAGACGTGTGTATTATCTTTCTTACTTTGTAATTTTTTTTATTTATTTTTTTTAATTGCTCTAAAAAAGCTTAACACATGGGTGCAATCTTAAGTGCATTGTTAACACTGCAAAATATGACACATCAAGACATGCATACAAAATACTTAAGAAATCATATTTCTATATACTCAAATTTGGTTAAAACCACATAGCTTTCATGACAGCACTACAAAAACACATACAAGTGAAACCCCATTCCCTTATCAACTGCTTTTCTTATTGTTGTGGGCTTTATAGGGTGAGTGATATTTCTTATAATACACAAGTGAGATAGACTAGTGCAAATATTACAAATAGGTCGTTAAACTAATATTAGCACAAGTTTTGCCTCAAACTACCTGACAAATGAAGCCACGCAATGGTGACGGAGGAGTTAAGATGAAGTTTATAATAAACTTTAACTCGGTTTCGCTAGCTATTTAAGTAAATGAAAACATAATACTTACATTTAAATGTGAATTTGCTGTCCACCACCGATCTCTAGTCTCGGCCGCCTTTAAAAATAAATAAATAAATGCTGTCGTCACCGGCGCGCAATGACTTATGGGGTAGAATAGGGTAGGATAGGCCGCTAAGTGTCCATTTATGTATCCTTCCTTTCACGAGGAAACGAAGAGCGCATTTGGCGTCGCTTTTGAATCAGGGTAGCCTTCGTCGCGTCACGATGACGCAACCGGCTTTCGAATACGGCCTTCGGAGGATGCAGAACTGAATTGGGACAGCCTTCATCGCGCCGCGGTGACGCAATCGGCCTTCAAATGCGGCCAATCGTCCTTCAAATACGACCTTCGGAGGATGCAGCCTTCACATTGGGACACAGCTATTGAGAGACTGACAAAACAACAGAGAGGCAGCAAAATACAAACCATAGGGTCGTAACACTATGTCATGCTGGATCAATGTTCTGTCCCAGTCTCGTGCTGAGGAGAGATGTGTCCTCTCAAAGGAGAAGTGCAGAGAAGGAAAATACAACATGATTTGCATGTGCCTTTGGATAAAGAATGAGGGACTTAACTTACTGTATAACAGCACTGATTATTTTAAAGGATCTCTTAATGTGATTAAAATGATTCTGTATGTGCTTTCTTGTGATTAGGCGTGCATCTCTGTCTCTTCAATCTTCAGCTTTGTAATTTCTTCAGTCATTTTTAGGCATCTGTCTTTCTGTCCTACTCTCAAAAAATCTATAAATATAAGTAAAGTTTCTCAAGTAGATATTAAGGTAGAGATGAAAACATCTTAACATTAAAAAGGTAAAAGACGTCAAGATTTATATATAAATATGATTGTCCTTCCAGTTGAGCTTGATTGTACAGTACAATGACCAGTGCTTTTGAACCCAAATTGTTAAGAGTGAATCATTGCGTATGCAGAGGTGTAAAGTCCAGGTTCAGAAAGTAAAAATCCTCTTCAGTATTTTGTTCCAATCACCTGGATTTGCTAATTAGCACAGTCTTTCAGCCAGGAGAACTAATGAGTGGAATCAGCTGGCTGAGTTCATGGGTGGAATAAACATGTGGGAAGACTTTTACTTTCTTACCTCTGGACTTTACACCTCTGTGCGTATGTGTATTTAGAAGAATATGGCTGTGTGTGTGTGTGTGTGTGTGTGTGTGTGTGTGTGTGTGTGTGTGTGTGTGTGTGTGTGTGTGTGTGTGTGTGATGCACTGTCCTACTCCTGATTGAAGGAGGTATTCGTCACAAGGTTACGGTGTAGATTTGGATTCTGACTGTGTCGGTTGCGGCTCCGAACAGATGAGAATGTAGTGTCACACCCTGGAACTTTGCACTTGTAAAGGAGGCGAAGGTGCACCGTTTTGTAATGAGCCCTGAATGTGCCTTTGTTGCTGTAAACCTTCTGACAGAGATGGCAAGTGATGGGAGATGAGCTGTGAGACTGCAGGCTGAAGCACGGTGGAGACGAGACACTGAGCCTGTCGCAGGAGGAGCGACGACAGTGAAGGACGAGAGAGGACCAGGGGTCTCATTTATAAAACTGTGCGTAGGAACCTTACTAAAAGTGTACGTGCGCCCGAAAGGCAAAAATGGCGTACGCAAAAAAATATTCAGACTTATAAAACCGTTCGTACGCCAGAACCTGCGCAGAATTCACTTTATAAATCCCAGTCAGCGGAAGATTGTGCGCACATGCGTCTCCACCCCGAAATAACCATATATGGAGCTTACAATGCCTAGTTTTACTATGCAGATCCTCATCTGCATATCATTTGCATATTATTATTCATCCACGTGATAACGTTTAACGGTACAAGACACATTACATTAATAAAAATCAAGTAGTTGCCTATCCTGTCTGCGTACAGACAGGAGCAGCTGGCTCTTTGGTGCAGTTATAACAACCTGGAGCTGAACACGCTCAAAACAGTGGAGATGATCGTGGACTTCAGGAGAAACCCCCCTGCACTCCCTTCACTCACCATCATGGACAGCACTGTGACTGCAGTAGAGTCATTCAGGTTCCTGGGCACCACCATCTCTCAGGATCTGAAGTGGGACACTCACATAGACTCTATTGTGAAGAAAGCCCAACAGAGACTGTACTTCCTGCGTCAGCTGAGGAAATTCAACCTGCCACAGGAGCTGCTCGTACAGTTCTACTCAGCTGTCATCCAGTCCATCCTCTGCACTTCCATCACCGTCTGGTTCGGCTCTGCTACCAAAACCGACCTCCGTAGACTACAGCGGATAGTTCGGACTGCTGAGCGAATCACTGGCACTACCCTTCCCACACTCGAAGTACTGCACTCATCCAGAGTGAGTAAAAGGGCTCGTAAAATCACTCTGGACCCGTCACACCCAGCACACTTTCTGTTTGAACTGTTACCGTCTGGTCGACGCTACAGAGCACCGAGCACAAAAACAACCAGACACAGGAAAAGTTTCTTTCCCCAGGCCATCTACCTCATGAACACTTAAATGTTCCCCTACTGTGGAACAAACATGTGCAATACTTCCCTCAGACATTTCATTATAGCACCTTATAACTTTATATATATTTATAATTTATAATCTTTTTATTTTTTTTCTATTTTTTATTTATACCTATGTTACTTGTCACTTGTCTTGTCACTTTATATTGTATGTGTACTGGAAGCTACTGTCACCAAGACAAATTCCTCGTATGCGCAAGCATACTTGGCAATAAAGCTCTTTCTGATTCTGATTCTGATCCTTGCCTTGTTTTTGAATACATAAATCAAATAGTGTAAAATACATTTCAGAGAAAGTTTTCTCAATCTTTTTCACTGGCCGAATTGTATTTTTAATTGATTTATATTTTTAATGGAAACAGATAGGCCTTGGGCATTATTTGTACGAAACTATTTTCTCAGACAATCTGGTATTATCATGATAAGCAATTCTCTCTGTGGTTAAAACATTAAAACACAGCACGCCACAGGAAGTGTTCAAAAACATCGCATCCACAACAATATTTCTATTGATTGAATTTGAATATAAAAAATGTTGTAACTTCTCAGTAATGATTTCATGTTTAAGTGTTTAACTCCATTAATTTGAATGGCATATTTAATCTAAATGTTTATATCAGAAGTAAAACATAGTTTAAATCATTATTTTATTTATTTAAACTGTTATTTGCGTCAGTTTCACTAAACGGCCCAACGCGCTCGCTGGCGCGGACATTTAAGAAGGGATGGATATTTGCTTCAAGTGACAGGCTTGGTGAGTGAAATTATATTTGTATTATCTTTCTGTATATGTTTAATTTTCTTTAGATTTTTTGTCTAAAAGTGACCAAAAAGACACTTAACTCCAGCTCACCATCGGTGTCGCCAAACTGCTCCATCTCCAAAACGTTCGTACGCATGGGTCAAAGTTTGCGTGCAGGTGCGCACATTTTCCCGTCAAGTTTGTTTTTATAAATCACAACTTATGCGTCGGAAGTGGCGTACGCACATTTTCAGCCCCGTTTTGTGCGTACGCCACGTTTATAAATGAGGCCCCAGGCCTGGACTTTATGTTATGTTTTGTTTATGTGTGTGTGGCAGTCGTCTGTGAGGGGCTGCCGCTTTTACTTTCATTTTGTGTTCGTTTATTTAATGATTATTAAAGTGTAAAATGATCGCTGGTTCCCGCCTCCTTCCCTGAATTACTAACCTTGGTACACTGGAATAACATCGACTGCTGTGTTTGAGCATATTTTGACGGAACGGCTGCCTCTCCCTTGTAATCAGCGCCACTCCGTCCCTTAACTTCGCCAGGTTCCCGACTGGGGTGTGTGTGATTGGAGAGGAGGCGCTGCAGAGGAGAATTGGCGGCGTGTGATGAGGCACACCTGAAGAATATGAAGCCTCATCACCGCCACTGTTAAAAGCTGAGCGCGCGTCTCCTCGAGAGATCGGTCTCTTCTCCGTGCACGCAGGTGTCCTCGTGGGTCCAGGAGGGGAGCACAGAGGGATTCCCGCCACTGCCGACGAGGACACCAGATCCCCCTTTTGTTTTAACACTTTATTTCCCCCTTTTTGGACATTTTATGTTTCTTTATGTTCATAAAATGGCTCTCTGAAGCCTGACACCACTCCCACTGTGTCTGTTGTTTGCTCCTCCCGCCACAAAATATATATATATACATATACTGTGTGTGTATGGTGCAAAGTTGTGAAAAATACAATTATTTAAAACAGGCATCTTGTCTCATACGATGTATATTAATCCAGAATTACAGACATAAATAAATGAAGAGCTCATGAGGCTGACGTGACACACCATTACTGTACTTTAAAACAAACTGAAATCCACTGCGAAATAAATATGCTCATAGCAACATGTTTCTATGCAAACTTAAGCATAAAACAGCTGTAGAAAGAGTCTAATGGCTGTAATATAATAACAGTACACATTGTTTACATACACAGAACGCACAGACCTGCATTATTACAGTAGTTCAGTGTATCTGATCAATGAAACACTCCAATAACAGCAACTCAATGGCTGACGGTGAACACAGGATCATCCGTAGATTCTGTGTTTTTCGAACAGCACGACGGGACTTTGTGAAGCTTGTCCCGCGACAGATACAGAACCGGCTGGATGCTGCTGCTGATGTCCATGAAGCCGAAGGCGATGTAGTGGATGTAACAGTGGAAGACATCCGGAGAGAAATACTCTTGAAATGGGAAGAGAGCCACCGGCGGGAAGTAGTTAAACACAATGATGGCCAAGATGATGATGACCATTTTGAAGGCCTTTTTCTTGAAGGGATGCCTCTCGTCTCGGCCTGGAGCAGATTGTCTGAGGGCCCAGAGAATAGAGATGTTACAGAACAGCATGAACGCAAACGCTGCCAGAATCATGACGGTGAAGACTTTCTCAAAGTTAGGGATGTTTCCTGCACACTTTGCTGCGGCGTAGACTAAAGTGACGAGCCACACGGCGCCGGCGCACACCAAGCGATGCCGCTGGTCTTTGAGTTCGGTGAAGGTGATGGGATGGCAGACGGCCATGTATCGGTCCAGACAGATGCAGGACAGAAAGAGCGGCGACGAGTCTTTGACGCCGTAGAAGAAGCGCAAGACGTACCAGGTGCTGTTGCTGGTCAGATACACGATGTTGGCCAGTTCCAGCGGAGGAGTGAGGCAGAAGAAAGTGTCCAGCACGGCCAGTTGGACGATGAAGATGTCTGAGGTGGACGAGTCTCCCTTATTCTTATGGATGAGCCACAGAACCAAGATGTTGGCTGGGATTCCCAGGAACATGTTGATGAACTGCAGCACGAGGTAGAAGATGATGACGGTGGGCATGTGTGCACAACTAGCGTAGACGGTCTGCTCGACCGGAGAGGCGTTCAGCGGCCGGTGACTGATGAGCAGAGAGGAGTTGATGTATCTAAACAGCTCTATGATTTCCATCGTCCTCTCTGTGTGCTTGGACCAACCCCTGAAACACACAAACAGTGATGAAATGTACAATCAAACTCTTGCTTTGTGCTTTTCTGCTCCTCATTCAAACGGCACTGAAACAGCTTTGACTTTATGTCACGATAATAACATTCATGAGTGAATTTCACTGTTTGGATTCATGAAACTCTACACACTTGCAGACACAATTACTGAAGTTCACATGCGCACAAATACATGTTGAATTAAAGTATATCCCTACAGATGCCTTGACATCACATGTGACGATCTCTCATAATGCAACAAAAGGCTTTCTGTTAAAGAATAATCACTTTCGATAATCATTTAAAAAATGTATATTCTTTAGTCAAACCTTAAAGTCTTGACTAGGAAAAACAGGATTGTTACAGTTCATTTAACAAGCTACATCTACAACGGGGCATGTTGTCACATTATATTGTGTTGTCACAGTAGGAATCTGCTTTGTTTGAAATATGTAAAAATATTAAGTACAAAAATCTTCTATACAATAACTTTTTCAAAATAATAGAACAGTACAATAATTATGGTGCACAAAATACAAACAGAGATAAACAAGCAGCCTCATGACAACTATGTGACAGAATATGTATAGAGTTTGTGATATAAACTAGATTAAACTAGATTTGTCAAGTCAGGTTCATAGCACTTTATACAATACAGCTTCACAGTAATAAAGATCAGTTCAGGTATCATTATGATTTTAATTTCAACTGTAAAACAGCGCTACAAAAGATAGTTTCATTGAGTTGATACAGTGATACAAATTCATAGTTAAGTCAAAACATTAAGTTGAATTATTAAGTGACCTCAGTTGGTTGTTTCAAGACAGCCTAACCAATAAGTGTCACTGAATATGAATCATCTTAAACCACCAGTTGTTACATTTATGAAGTTTCCGTCAGTAGAGCAGTTAAGCATAATCTCTTACCTGTCTGAAGTTCCTGAGGTCTTCAGCGCAGAGTGAAGTTCGTCGTGAGAATGACAGCTCATTTTAGGCTGAAGACACTGACGACTCCTTCACCCATGATTCAACACCACTGGGAGCTTCAGGAGCCAATCGAAGCCAAGCGTTCCAGAGAATAAACCAATATGGAAATGTGTCCCCTCTTACAGAAGAATTATTTGCATATTGCTGAGTTTATGGACCAGATAACATGCTAACATATTAACATATTTACAGGGTTCATGTTTACGGATGGTGGGACTGGTTCAGAAGACATGTAGAAGCAAGTCCTCATCATTAACACTGATTGGCAATGATGCAACTCGCCATTGGCTCCTGACGGAAATTTGGTGGTAAACAACTGATGCAACCGTACATTAGTATTCTTCTGAAATTCACTGTAACAAAGTGTAATTTGTTACATGAAGATGACATGGAGGTTCATCTGGATGGAAGAATAAGACAAAGAGGCGGCTATGTGATTGTCAGATAGTGGCTTATTTTTTACCTTTGTGCGACAGAATCATTTTCAGTGTCAAAACAGAAGCACTTTTGTCATCTTAAGCTTCTTCAACAGCATGAAGCTTCGTCTGAATAAACACAAGAACCATTAAAGCACTTTCATCATCCTAGTTTGCACAGCCTCGTATTAAAGACACGATCGACACAGTCTTGCAGATCGTCACAATATTCATCCATATATGACAGATATCTCTGCTCTGCTTATTTGATTTTTGATTGTAACATAATTCAGATAAAATGACAGAGATGAGATCAAATGTAAGAGATCAAAGATGAAAGATTGAGGTAAAAACACTAATAACAACAAATATTTAAAAACCATCAAAATAGACATATGAGATATGAATAATAGAGATATGAATGATAGAGATATTGAGAAACTGTCCGCTACAGTAAGTGCTTGTTGTTAAGCTATTTAGTAACACTTTATTTTGATAGTCCATCTGTTGAGACTCCATTAGTTATTAGTAGCTATTCAGTAGCATGTCAACAGTGCATCAATTGACATTCAACAACACTGTTTCAACAGACAAGTGCATTTCAAGTGTTAATCTACAGATTTTACAAAAAGTGCCTGTTGACTGTCAAAAATTTTTTTTAGCAACAGGGTATTAACCAATTGTCAACTAACTTTCTGTAGATTGAGTCAACATCTTCTAAGCTGTCTACCAACAAATCAAAATCAATCTGTCAGTTGAAAGTCAACAGTCAACTCAGCATATGTTCTGTGTATGATACAGCATATCCTACTCAAGGGGTTTCAAATGCATCAAATTAATGACTATTTAAACTGATTAAAAACAAACAAAAATCTTTAATTTACCATCTGTTGACAATCAACTAAAGATCAGTTGCTTGTCAACAAATATATAGTTTGCGATCAGTAGATTGTTAGCAGACATTCTCAATATATCTTTTAGGACTATCGTATTAGAGTGAAAAACTGCTGATATCAGTAGAAAGTCTATAACCTATCAACAAATTACATACAGTTTTCCGTTAATTATATGCAACATATTTACCATTTAAAATGAGAAGTTTTGCATACATGACTGAAGTAGAACAAACACTATAGCCAGTACATCAGAGAAAGTAAGCACTTTTATTACATCAAATATAAATACTACAAATAATGCAAACTATTCTTTACTAGGTTATCAGCAGCAAATCTGAACCATCTGATTATGTGACAAACATTATATTGAGCATTTCAAAATGAGAAAACTTTCTCAATACTTGAGGAAAAAAAATCTGCACTGCCCTAGTCCAAGATCAAACCACAAAAACAAAGAAACAAACAAACTCGTATAGTTAACAACAACCTACTTTAACAACATTTCAACATTTCAAATGCTAGGCCAAGATTCAAAGTTATAAACAACACCAAGGCAAAAAAAAAAAAAAAAAAACATTTAATTAATACATGTTGCCTTTCGTGACAATGAGGGGTGGGCGGGGGTACAAGTTAATGCATAACCAGCAACTTTTACAGATACTTCCTAAACTGATCTGTGGTTACTATTCCTTATGTCCTTGAGAAGTCTTCCAAGTACTCCATGTTTATATCTTCTTGCTAACCAGTAGGACCACTCTATGAAGCTGAGCTGTTTATTTAAAGCCTTCTCAGAACGATCCCTGCTTATGCCAAACTTCCCTCTTGTAAGTCTGCCACGTTCTCTCAATGTTTTGAGTATGTAGTCCTGTTTGTGGATCTACATAATTCTGGCTGTGGTTGACTCTGACATGATTGTTGTCACGAAGCATAGGAGTCATACAGCTCCAAGTGCAGTTTGTCTTTATTAAACAGAGCAGTCACCAGGCAAGGGTCATACACCAGCAAACACAGCAGAGAAGATCAGGCAAAATCGTGATCAACAAACAGGCAGGATATCAGGGCAGGCAGCAAACAAACAGGATACAGGAACCAGGCAGAAGATCAGGAACAGACAAGGTCACAACAGGCAGAACCTGGAAAACGCTTGGAAATGTTCACAGCAGCAAAACAAGACTTAGCCCCCAGTGTTGTGTGAGTGTGGTTTAAATGAGTGTTTGACCATGAGGTGCAGGTGTGTGTGTAATCAGTGCAGTGCAGGTGTATGGTGTAATCAGTCCAGGGAGATGCATGATGGGAAATGGAGTCCATAATCACCCAGGGAGTGCGTGGCTAATCGTGACAGACATCTTGTCTGGAGACACCGGCTCGGCGGCGGACATCTCGTCCAGAGACACTGGCTCGGCGGTGGCCATCTCGTCCGGAGACTCTGGATCGGAAGACGTGACGTGAACAGTCTTTGAACCAGTTGAAAAAAAAATCTAGTTATTGCTAGCACAACACGCTAGTAATTCGCTAGCCTGTTAACGTGCCATCGGCGTGCTCTTTATTTATTTATTTTTCACGCGTGCGCTCACGCCTTTTACGAGTCCATCAAACAATTTAGGTGAGTAGGATCAGTCAACAAACACGGTAAGTCATGTCATCTTCTCCTCTTATTGTTACTTGCACCTCATGCAACATGTTTAGCATATCCTTCTCTGTCAGCACAGGATTTACATGTGATAAATGCAGGGAGATAGTAAAGCTGACGGGGAAGATTTCAGAACTAGAGACACGCATCCAAACTTTAATCGAGGATAGTAAGAATGCAAGGGCTTTAGATACTGCTTTGGATGCGACTAGCTTAGTGAACTCTGTACATTGTTCGGTTCCGGCTGAAGTACAGCCTGTGCAGCAGGGCAACTGGGTGACGGTGAGACGCTGTAGTCGCGGGACAAAACACCGCTCTTCCGTTCCGATAACAACATGAAACAGGTTCTCCCCACTCAGTGAAACACCCACTGAGAATCCTGTTGATTGTGCCCTAATTATTGGCGATTCTATTATACGGAACATGAAAATAGAGACACCAGCCACCATAGTCTAATGTTTGCCGGGAGCCAGAGCACCTGACATCAAAGCAAATTTAAAAGTGCTGGCAAATGCTAATCGTAAATTCTCTAAGATTGTTATTCACGTCGGCACAAATGATGTTCGACTCCGCCAGTCGGAGATCACCAAAATTAACGTTAAAGAGGTGTGTGAACTGCAAGTACGATGTCAGGCACTGTAATTTGCTCTGGCCCCCTTCCTTTTCGCAGGAGTGATGAGATACTTAGTAGACTGTCCTCACTCAATGTCGAAGTGGTGTCCGCAAAATAATATAGAATTCATAGACAATTAGAAAATTTTTTGGGGCAGACCAGACCTGTTGAAAAGAGATGGTATTCATCCCTCCTGGGATGGTGCTGCTCTTCTCTCTAGTAATATGGCACATAGTCTTACAGCTCAAACATGACAATCTGGGGCTCAGGTCAGGAAGCAGACAGACTGGGTAAACCGACCGTCTGCTAGCTGTCTCACGTCACCAAGGTCAGATAAATCCCATCAGATAGAGCCTCTTTCACCTAGCTATCATCACATAGAGACTGTGTCTGTTCCCCGAATTTGGAAATCCAAAAAACTTTTCAACCCATCTAAGGTTAAAAATGTAATTGATGTTCAACAAATAAAAAACAGCTATAATACAGATGAGCAAATGATAAAGCTTGGGTTGCTGAACATTCGATCCCTTACTTCAAAAGCACTTATTGTTAATGATATGATTACTGACTATGATATAGATGTGCTGTGTTTGACAGAAACCTGGCTAAAACCAAACGATTACATTACTTTAAATTAGTCCATCCCGCAAGATTACTGTTATAAACATGAACCTCGTCTGAAACACAAAGGGGGAGGTGTCGCAGTAATTTGTAGTAATATTTTCAAAATCACTAAGAAATCTAGTTTTAAATATACTTCTTTTGAAGTGTTGGTGCTTAATGTAAAAATATATAGTGTAAATGACAAATCACATTTGAGATTTGTGCTGGCTACTGTATACAGGCCACCAGGGCACCATACAGACTTTATCAAAGAATTTGCTGACTTTCAATCAGAGTTAGTACGGGCTGCAGATAAAGTACTAATTGTTGGTGATTTTAATATACATATAGATAATGAAAAAGATGCATAGAGATTTAAAGATATTCTGAACTCTATTGGAGTTAGACAAGACGTGTCAGGACCTACTCATTGTCGTAATCATACTCTAGATCTAATATTATCACACGGAATAAATGTTGATGCCATTGAAATTCTGCAGCAGAGCAATGACATCTCAGATCATAATCTAGTCTCCTGTAAACTTCATTTAGCCAAGGCTGCAAAGCCGACTCCGTGTTACAAATAAGTTAGACCTATCACTTCTGCCACTAAAGATTGCTTTATTAATAATCTTCCTAATCAGTTTCATCATCTCAGCATCCCGGATAGCTTAGAAGAACTTGATATTGCAACAGAAACTTTTAACTCTCTTTTTCAGCACTTTAGACACAGTTGCTCCGTTGCGCTTAACCCTCTGGGGACCAAAAACGCGCCCGCGCGTTTTGCTCGTTTTTTTTTTTAGCAATGAAAAATAAACACAAAATGCTCTGTTAATTTTGATCTTTCATTTTCGTGTAATACATCAATCGATCCTGTTCAGTTTCTATTTTTTTTCTGTATACTCACAATACAAATAAAGTGTTTTGCTTTTTGACAAATAAAGAAAAACTAACATGATGCTATTTCTGCCTTCTCTCTGTCAGTAAACTCCCATTTGAAACGCGTTCGAAAATTATCTATAACTCCGCGAAAATTCAGTCAAACAGGCAAACAGACCCACGGGCATAAAGCTTGAGATCGCAGCTTTTAAATGAAGTAATTTATATAAAAAACAAATATTATCAGCTTCTGTAATCTGTATAAAAAGAGAGCGACTCCAGTCGAGCTCATTAGGAGCCATTCAAAAGTAATTTGACCACGCCCCGGAGAGCGCGTGCTATTCAAACGCAAATTCTGAGAACCATTTCAGTCTGTGAAACGCCCCCACATCAGCTGTAAACAAAGAGGCATAATATAGCCTACCTTATGGAGAAAATTTTCCGTGCTGATATGAGGAGCAGATCCCGCTGAGGAGTGAGGTAGGCTAAGTTATCCTTTCTCAAGTGTTAATGTGGAATAACGTTATGGAATAACGTTGTAGGCTTATGTAAACAAAAAGATGAATCGCGTTTCTATAATATGAATAGCGTTTCTGTGAGATGAATGAAGGGTACATATTTGTAAAGACTGTTTAGCCTAAATATGAATCGCGCGTCTGTGTGTGAAAGAATAAACTGCTTTTACAGTTACAGTTACTGCGTTACAGTCAGGCGAAGTATGAAAGACAACATTTTGTTGACTAGATTTGGGTACAGTTTTTACTGTAGAATATACTGTCACATCAAATAAGCTTTTCTGCTCATATATATAAAATACTATTTTGTCAAAAATAAAGTCATAGACTAAGATGTTCCAATGTTGGCTATATTCAAACTAATGAATACATATGATAAAATGTAGGCCTATAATCTTTTTTTTTTTTTTTTACAAAGAAAGAGTACTTTTTTTTGCAGAAATATTGCTGAAATTGTAATTATTGTTGTAATTGTAACCTTTTTAATAAAATAGCAAAACATATTTACAAGATAGATGTAAGCAAAATCTTAAATGGTCAATATAAGTCTTCTTCTAAATATATAGGCTATTTTGTCCTTGCATTGTGGCTCAGTCAGTGTCACACCTGAATGAATGGCTAATTATGCAGAGTCATTATGCAGAGTGGGTGGGACTGGGTAATCTAAGGTGTAAACTACTCCTCCCCCTCGCATATTGGCTTTCCAAGCAAAACCTGTTTTACACCATTTAAATCAATGTATTTTTTTTTTTGTGAACGATAAAGCAAGACTATTTTCACATAATTTTGAAGCTAGAACTCCAAGAGAAAACATCCATTAGTCAAAAGTCTTGTGGGCACATATTTTGTATGAGTTTTGTGGTCTTATTTCAGCAACTTTCATTTTTATTTTTTTAAATAACCACGCATAAACATTATTCTCTTAAAAATACAAACATCTACATACATGTTGCTCGCATATTATGGTAGGCCTGTTTGTGCTATATAGAGTGAATTTACACCTTTGCCATTAACATGTTTATAAATAACTGAAAAAAGCACAAATGTCAGAGCATGTCAGAACATCTCAAGGGCCCCAAAAACAGCTTGGTCCCCAGAGGGTTAAAGAAGATTAAAGAAAACAGTCCAACATCGTGGTACAACGAGCACACTCGGACCCTTAAGAGAGCAGCCAGAAAAATGGAGCGCAACTGGAAGAAAACAAAACTAGAGGTATTTCGCATTTCATGGAAAGAGAGTTCGATTGCATACAGAGAGGCCTTAAAAGCTGCTAGATCTGCTTATTTTTCAACCCTATTAGAAGAAAATAAACAAAAGCCTAGGTATTTATTTGAAACAGTGGCTAAACTTGTAACACTCTGACCGTACTAAACAGCCGAGTTTACAAAATTAGGACCGCCTGTTCCTGTTATCTGTTCAGTATCAGTTACTAAATTGCAAGAGATCACAAATAACACAAAGGGATATGTTTAACAAACAACCTCCGTGTATTTACTACTTCACAGAACATTAAATAACAACCCATACAATATTACCTTATACAACACCACTATATACAACCAGTTGAGAATGTGTGTGTGTGTGTGTGTGTGTGTGTGTGTGTGTGTGTGTGTGTGTGTGTGTGTGTGTATGTGTGCGTGCGAAAAGTCATATAGTCCAGCGTGTATCTACAATGTTAGGATCAGCCTCACCGGTGCGAATGTCAAGTCCGTGAGCGTGATCAATGAACGTGATGACTGGCGTATGTCCTCCGATCAAAGTAATCCCGGCAGCGAACCAACTAAGTACTCCACGGAGGAACGGCGACCCGGCGCTTCCAGGACAGACAAACACGGAATAATCCCCATGCACTCCGGCAGGTTAGAGGATGAGAAGACACTTCTCCCGAAGACCGGCATACCGGTTCCTTATATGGCCAAACTCATAGACACTTCCTATTTACCGGACGAAAACCCACGTGATGAGAAGTTATTATTGGACAAAAAACGTCCTCACGTAATAACCTAGAATACTGTCTAACACTTGATGGCTGCTCTGTCAAGCCTTCGTCGTCAGTTAGGAACCTGGGTGTGCTCTTTGATACTAATCTTTCATTTGAAAGTCACGTGTCTAGTATCTGTAAAACCGCATTTTTCCATCTTAAAAATATATCTAAATTACGTCATATGCTCTCATTGACAAATGTGGAACAATTAGTTAATGCGTTCATGACCTCAAGGCTAGATTATTGTAATGCTATTATGGATGGTTGCCCTGCATGCTTAATAAACAAACTACAGCTGGTCCAAAACGCAGCAGCTCGAGTTCTTACCAGAACTAGGAAGTATGACCATATTAGCCCGGTTCTGTCAATACTGCATTGGCTCCCTATTAAACATCATATACATTTTTAAATATTGCTGATTACTTACAAAGCACTAAATGGTTTAGCTCCGCAGTACTTGAGCGAGCTCTTAACACATTATAGTCCTTCACGTCTATTGCGATCTCAAAATTCCGGCCAGTTGATAATACCTAGAATATCAAAATCGACTGCTGGCGGTAGATCCTTCTCCTATTTTGCACCAAAACTTTGGAACAGTCTTCCTAACATTGTCCGGGAAGCAGACACACTCTGTCAGTTCAAATCTAGACTAAAAACACATCTCTTGGACCTAGCATACACATAACACATTATAGACTTCTATAATTCAATGCTAGGCTGCATAGATCAGGTCAGCTGGAACCGGGAACACTTCCCATAACACTTCCCGGAAGTGAGAGGACGCTGGCGTGTTTTGGCTGCCGCTTCTCACACCGGATGAAAAAGTTTGTTTGCAACTAAACGGTTTTACCTACTGACTTTGTTTGGTACTGGTGGTATCTGTTCCTGCCTCAAGATCTGGACTGTGTCTTTGCCTGGTCGCCGCATCTGCTGCCTGTCACGTTGTGACTCTGCTGTGACCACCAACAAGCTAGCTCCCGGGGTTGCCTTCGGCCCATCCCCGCTGTGTTCTGCTCGAGCAGTAGATTACAGCCCGGTTACTGGCCGGCCTGCACTCCGGAGCAGCCTGTCAGCTATGCGGCTACTGTTTATGACCTTCCTGCTGGCCTCTCTGCGGCTCTTGTCATCTACGGCTCTGACCATGGCGCTTCGATACACGTCCTTGCAGCTTCTCAGATTCAACCACCGCACACCTCCCTCACTGGACATCACCTCTACTCTGCAACAACACTGTCTTCTCCGCCGTCGCCCTTATATCCACCGAGGCTCCCGTCGCAATCTTCTCTACTATTTCAGTGCCGAAAACAGTATTCCATCTTTCTGGTCCGGCCGTAGTTCACTCCTGCTTGGACACCGGCGCAACAACAACATCCGCATACGTCATCCGCGCACTCTTCACAGGACTTCATCTAACCTCCTGCCCGTCTCAACTTCCACCACTTGGATTTCACAACAAAAGCCTCTTAAGACAGCGCTATTCAATACAAGATCACTTAACAATAAAAGCTTGCTCCTCTGTGAATTCATTATTGACAATAAACTGGATTTTCTCTGTCTTACTGAAACCTGGCACAAACCCATGGATTACATTGCATTAAATCAGACCACCCCACCTGGATACTCCTTCATCGACAACCCCCGTCTGGACCGGCGAGGAGGTGGCATCGCAGTCATTCACCGCAGCGATATCTCCATCCGCCCCATCCCCATCCCGGTTGTATCCTCATTTGAACACTTGGCTTTCAGACTTCCTGGTTCCCAATCACTCACTGCTGCAGTCATCTACCGCCCTCCCAAAACTTGCCCATCATTTCTTTCTGATTTCACTGACTTCGTAACTCAGCTGTCCTCTATTTCTCCGTCCGTTCTCCTCATTGGTGACTTCAACATTCATATCGACTCTCCGGCAGCAAAATTCACATCTGACTTTTTGGACATTTTAAACTGCCTCAACCTCACCCAGCATGTCACTTCACCTACACATAATCATGGACATATCCTGGACCTGGTCTGTTCCACACCCTCCCTCATCATACATAACCTTTCATTGACCGACCTCGCAATTTCTGATCATTTGGACATCACCTTGGATATCATTACCCCCTCTCCTACCGTCAAACACAAAAGAACAATTACATTTCGAAACCTGAAATCCATTAGTCCCATCTCTCTCACCTCCTCCATATCCCATGCCATCTCTACTTCTTCGCTTCCCTCTGATCCGATTGCCTCTGATCTAGTCAACTTCTACAACCACACACTCTCCACCTGCCTCAACCAAATAGCCCCCCTTAAAACTACCTCAGTCTCCTTCTCCACCTCTGCACCTCTGCACCTTGGTACACCCCAGATCTTCACATTCTCAAAAGACAAAAAAGACAACTTGAAAGGATCCATAAAAAATCCGGTCTCACTGTCCATGTCCAAGCCTACAAACACGCCATAACCACATAAAATTCTGCGCTCAAAACTGCCCGGTCCAACTTCTACTCACAACTCATCCACTCAAATTCTTCCGACTCCCGCACCCTATTCTCCACATTTGCAAAACTGACCAAACCCAAGGACAATATAACCTCCACATTCACTACAGACAAATGCAATAACTTCCTGTCATCCTACCATACAAAAATCCATACCATACACTGTTCACTTGCATCCGCTTCCTCCGCTTCTCCTCCTTCTGAATATCAACTAACTCCGCTCACACACCACAGCTTTTCCTCCTTCTCTCCTCTGTCTCCCTCTGACACCTCCAAACTCCTCTCAACCATGAAATTCTCCAACTGCCAGCTTGACCCGATCCCTTCTCCCCTCTTCAAAACCTGTCAACAAATCCTCATCCCTGACTCAGGTTTGGAAGTCTTATGAATCTCTTTCTTGGAGGAAATGGGATGAAGTCACATCCTCCAGTCTCAGGAAGCGGTAAGCGCTCTATGTGATTAGAAATTCTGTGTAGAACTTCCCTTACGTCTGGATCTGTTCCATCCCCGCTAAAACTTGCGTCCATCACACCCCTCCTGAAAAAACCTGGCCTCCACTCTGACAATCTGAACAACTTCAGACCCATCTCCAATCTCCCGTTACTTTCAAAAATTCTGGAACGCACCGTCAACACACAACTCCACCGACATCTGCACTCCTCTCAACTCTTCGAAACATTTCAATCCGGATTCCGTCCACACCACAGCACAGAAACAGCACTTCTTAAAGTCACAAATGATCTCCTCATTGCTGCCGACTCTGGTTCCATATCCATCCTCCTTCTCCTCGACCTCTCCGCTGCATTTGATACAATAGACCATACTGTCCTCCTCCATCATCTTAAATCTCTTGGCATCTCTGGCACAGAACTTCTCTGGCTCACCTCCTACCTCTCTGACCGTCACCACTTTGTCTCTGTTAACAACTGCAACTCCCACACCTCCCCTGTCACCCCTGGTGTCCCCCAAGGTTCCGTGCTCGGCCCACTCCTCTTCACCATCTACATGCTTCCCCTCAGTCAGATCATCCGCCACCATGGACTCCATTTTCACTGCTACGCCGATGATACCCAACTCTACATGTCCACCAAATCCATCACCCCGGCTATCCTCTCCACCATCACCAATTGCATTTCTGACATTAAAACCTGGATGGACAATAACTTTCTTAAACTCAACAGCAATAAAACAGAACTCCTTATCACCGGCCCAAAATCTCTCCTCTCTTCTTTTCAGAACTTTACTCTCCTTATCGACGGACATAATGTCACCCCCTCCCTCTCTGTCCGAAACCTTGGTATCATAATGGACTCCACCCTCTCATACCGAACACACATCAATCATATCACTAAACTATCCTTCTTCCACCTCCGCAACATTGCCCGCTTTCGCCCCTCCCTTAGCCTGTCAACAGCTGAAATCCTCATTCACGCATTCATAACTTCAAGACTTGACTACTGCAATAGCCTTCTCTATGGACTACCAATCAACTACAAAAACTGCAATACATCCAGAACTCAGCCGCCCGCCTTCTCACCCACACCCGGTCCAGAGAACACATCACCCCTGTCCTCCAGCAGCTCCATTGACTACCTGTCCATTATCGCATTCAATATAAGCTCCTCCTCCTCACCTACAAGTCCCTCCATAACCTGGCCCCACCCTATCTCACTGAGCTCCTGGAACAGCACCAACCCACCCGCCACCTCCGCTCAGCTGGCACCAACCGCTTTACCCCGATCTTCCGCACTAACCGCCGGACCTTGGGGGATCGAGCCTTCGCAATCGCCGCCCCCACCCTCTGGAACTCACTCCCTACATCCATTAGAAACTCCGACTCACTACCAAACTTCAAATCAGTACTCAAAACCCACCTGTTCAAACTAGCTTTTCCTTAGAACCCCTTTTGTTTTGTTTTGTTTTATTCCCCATGTGAAGCGTCTTTGAGTGTCCAGAAAAGCGCAATACAAGTGTGATGTATTATTATTATTATTATTATAAATCCTGATGTACTCGTTACATCATAAGAAGAATGGAATCTACGCTAATTTTAGTGTTTTTGTTTATCCCAAGGTTTTCCCGCAGCCTGCCGGATCCAGGCTGTATCCAGATCTGATGAAGGACCTGCACCTGGACACGATGTCATAGCGGGGTGCTAAAGTGCCAACTATTTTCTCCTTATGGAGGATCTCTTCACCACTCTTCAGATAAAGTGTTGTCGGGAAAATTCGGTTCGCGTATCTACCCCGAAATGTGATTTAAATTCTGTATCAAAAATGTTAAGGCCAGACAAGTAGTTTTTTAAGGCTTGGTTTGTAGGGAATTTCAAACCTGCGCACATATATTCAAACGCGCATACCAATAGACTGAACTCATAATACGCATGTGCACGCCATCAGCATTCTTACAGGTTTCGCGTTTAAAGTCTGTGTAGAGTTTCCTGTTAAAACGGTGTTGTGTTAGCGGCACCTAAGTTAATAACTAATGATCGTTGCGATGGAAGTGAATCAATCAAATTAACTTTAGCTGGAAAATAACTTTATTCAAGAACTGCTATAAAGCCAAAACAATCTCTGTTACTTTAAACTATCCTTGTATCTCTGAAAAGCCGCTTTGGAACAATCTACATTGTTAAAAGTGCTATATAAATGAAGATGCCTTGACTTGACTGGACTTGTTAACCAGTCTGATTAAACCTCTGTGCTTCAGTTGTTGTTTGTCGGTCATTACTGCTGTTTGTGTATTCCTGTTGTTGTTCTCCAGTCGTTGTTCTTCTGCCTTCTGATTGTGGATTTTACCTTTGTTCCTGGATTATTCTGCAATTATGTTTGTGTTTATGTTGTCTTTATTTATGTTTGCAGCAGAACTGGTTCAAGCAGATGGAGAGGCCATGATAGATACATTATGGAATATCTTCAATAAAATCTGGCAAACAGGCGAATGACCGACACCATTGACTCAATCCTTGATAATTACCCTCCTGAAGAAAGGCAACCTTCAGCTATGCCATGCTAATACCGCACCATCAGTCTGATCAGCCACCCAAGCAAAGTGATGCTGAAAATTGTACTAAACAGACTGAGACCACAAGCAGAGGAGATCATTGCCGAAGAACAGGCGGGTTTCAGAACAGGCCGCAGTACGACAGAACAAATCTTCAATATCAGAATAATTTGCGAGAGGTACCTACAACATCAGCAAGAACTCTACCACGTATTCATAGATTTCAAGAAGGCATTCAATAGGGTTTGGCATGCGGCTTTATGGGCTACCATGAGGTTATCAACATCAATGCAAACCTGATCAAGACACTAGAATGTCTCTATGACAAGGCTACCAGTGCAGTCTACTCCAGTAACACCCTAGGAGAATGGTTTCGAACCACAGTCGGAGTACAACAAGGCTGCCTGCTCTCCCCCACTCTCTTTAACATCTATTTAGAATGAATTATGACCGACGCATTGGAAGACCATGAAGGTACAGTCAGCATCGGAGGCAGGACAATTACAAACTTGCATTTTGCCGATGACATCGATGGATTAGCTGGAAAAGAACAGGAACTCGTCGACCTTGTGAAACACCTTAACGAGGCCTTGGCAGCATATAATATGCAGATCAATGCAGAGAAAACCAAACTGACGACCAACAACACCATTGGAATCAGCACTGAGATCAAGATAAACAATGAGAAGCTTGATACTGTTAACAGCTTCAAGTACCTGGGAGCCATCGTTTCGGATGAAGGATCTAAGCCAGAAATACTCTCCAGGATAGCCCAGACCATAGCCACCATGACCAAATTGAAGGTCATCTGGAACGACAGTAACATCGCCATCGGCTCAAAGATCAGGCTGATGCGTTCCCTGGTCATGTCAATATTTCTATAAGCATGTGAGTCATGGACTGGAGAAAGATGGCGCCATTGTGTGTGGCTTGCCGTCTGTCACTGTCATTGCCGTGTGTGTTTTTGCTGTTTGTTTTGCTTTTTGCCCGGGATGTCGACTCTCTACTGGTGTATGATCGCCAAACACTGCTGGATCTACGATTTTCTGCTGAAAATATAGTAAAATTGGATGATGGTGGACGTGAAACTTTGCCCCCACTCCTGGCGAGGCTCCCGGCTCACCTTAGGCGCGCCCCGGGTCCACCTTCTCGGCGTGAGCGCCGACGAAAGCGCACCTGCCGCCGGGGAAAACGTAGTGGCCGGCTGGTGAGGTTGAAGGCCCATCTTGCATGTTGTTCTACGCCTTTTTGGACTGAGTTTGGAGTCGTGCCTAGCCTCGTTATTCCTCGACGCTCGCTGGACCCTGTCGACGCCTGGCTGATACCTGTCGTCGGCCCGGAAGAGGTGTTCCAGCCCCGCGGCCCCTGCTCTCCTCGTCCCCGCTGGCGAGGAGTGAATCACAGCAACTTGCGGTCTCTGTGTCGGGTTTCATGAACATCCAGCGCCGCTGACCCGCCGGTTCCTGCCAAGTTTGGGCTGGTAAATGCTAGATCTCTAGCAAATAAGACTTTTGTCTTAAAGGATTTTTTCACGTCCCGAGGATTGGATTTCCTCTGTGTAACTGAGACATGGCTGAGTGATGGTGAGTCCAGTGCTTTCACTGAATTTTTACATCATGATTGCTGCTACCTTAACTCCCCGCGAAAATCTGGCCGAGGAGGAGGAATAGCGACTGTATATAAGAGTCATTATAAATGTAAGCAGTTATTGCTGTCATCCGCTTTCAGCGAGTTTATTTGAGATTGGTCCAAGATTTCCAAATTGCCTTTCCTTTCAAAAATCCTGGAGAAGATTGTGCACAGTCAATTATTGGCCTTTTTGGAAGAACATAATATACTAGAGGTTTTCCAGTCCGGCTTTAAAACCTTGCACAGCACCGAAACCGCTCTTTTAAGAGTTTTTAATGATATCTTTTTAGCTACTGACTCTGGTGACTGTGTTATCCTTGTGATTTTAGATCTAACTGCTGCATTTGTCACAGTGGATCATGAAATATTGATTTCACGTTTAAGGCAGTGGGTGGGCATCAGTGGCAGCACTGGAGTGGTTTAGGTCATACTTAGCGGATCGAATTTTTTGTGTTAGCTTAGGTGACTCTGTATCCTCCTCTGCTACTCTCTTGAGTGGGGTCCCACAGGGCTCAGTCCTCGGCCCTCTACTTTTCTCTCTGTATTTGCTTCCACTTGGTTCCATACTTAGAAAGTAAGGCATTTCATTCCACTGTTATGCAGATGACAGTCAGATTTATGTACCTCTTAAAAAGAAAAATGACAACTCTGTTGGACAACTACTCAATTGTTGCGACGACATAAAGGCCTGGATGGCTCTGAACTTTTTTAATTTTAATGATAAAAAAACAGAAGTGATGGTTTTTGGAGGCACCACTGGGACCCCGCCTGTAGATCTGGGCTCCTTGGCACCCTATATTAAACCTAGCATCACAAACCTAGGAGTTAAAGTGGACCCTGAGCTTAAATTTGACAGTCAGATCAAAGCTGTTGTCAAATCAAGCTTCTTTCATTTGAGGCAGCTGGCTAAAATAAAGCCAATTCTGTCAAGACAACATTTTGAAACTGTAATCCACGCCTTTGTAACTACATGGCTGGACTACTGTAATTCATTATATGTGGGGGTTAGTAGGTCCTCCATCACCCATCTCCAGATGATACAAAATGCAGCAGCACGTCTTTTAATGGGCACACGTAAACATGAGCACATTTCCCCTATTTTAGCTTCATTACACTGGTTGCCTATTCAATTTAGGATCCATTTTAATATTCTGTTATTTGCTTTTAAATCACTAAATGGTCTTGCCCCGCCATACCTTTCTGAGCTTCTACACTCTTATAAACCCGTCCGCGCTCTCAGGTCAGATGATCAGCTGCTCCTGACTGTGCCTAAAACTAAGCGTAAGCTCAGAGGGGGCCGTGCCTTTGCTGTGTCTGCTCCTAAACTATGGAATGATCTGCCTTTGCATGTTAAGCAGGCCTCTTCTTTATCTGTTTTTAAAACCCTTCTTAAAACTCATCTTTTCTCTTTGGCTTTTGACACCTAGTAAGATGTCGACTTTATTTACTTGATTTAATTTGTTACTTTGAATGTTTTTATTGTGTGGTTATTAATTGTACATATGTTTATGTTTATTTTTCTGTACAGCACTTTGGTCAACTTTGGTTGTTGTAAAGTGCTTAACAAACAAATATGGTATGGACTCTGACAGCCGATATTGAGAGAAGGATTCAGGCAGTGGAGATGAGATGCTTCCGTAGACTTCTTGGCATCTCCTACAGAGATCATATCACCAATGTAGAAATGAAAAACCCTGTATTGAAAATGCCATCGGGTCATATGGAGACCTCCTATCTTCAGTAAAAAAACGCAAGCTGAAATGGTACAGGCATGCCACAAGATCATCAGTACTTGCCCACATAATATTACAAGGCAAAGTACAGGGAAGCAGACGAAGAGGTAGACAGAGGAAGAGATGGGAAGACAACATCAGAGAGTGGACAGGTCTAGAGCTGAGTGACACAGTGCGGAAGGCAGAGAACCGGGAGGAATGGAAGAAGCTGGTTGCCAAGTCTTCAGTGGTGCCCCTACGGTGCAGAAGACTACGGGATAAGTGAAGTGAAGTGATGTTTGTCTATTAAAATTTGTGCTTGCATCTGGATTCACTCTCTGCCCCGTCCCTGCTTGCACATTACAGTGTGCTTGATCAAACTGTGAGCCACAAAGGATAATTTGTACCTAGTATACTGTATTTTGGACACTAGTTTTTTTTAATTCTAAACATAACAAAACCTAAGCATATTAATACAATCTGTCAAACAAACATAGAATTTGAATTTGAATTTATTGAAAGGATAGCCCCTTGAGATGTAAAATCTAATTTTCAAGGGAGTCCTAAAAACACAAACAGAATAATACAACACAAAACACAACAACCTTACAAAACAAACATACACTACAAATATACAAAACGCCTCGGTTACGACTGTAACCTCGGTTCCCTGAAGAGGGAACGAGCGTTGCGTCGAAAAGCTGACGCTATGGGAACGCTTTGCGTGATGACGTCTTGAAGCACATGTAAAATCAGTCCAATGGTGTGGCGGAACGTCAGAGGCGGGTGACGTCACGTACCAGGAAGCTATAAAAGCCGGCCCGAAACAGAAAACGAAAGCTTCGTAAAGTCTGAAGTCGCGCTGACAGGCAGGAAGGAGATATGGCAAGGCGACGCAACGCTCGTTCCCTCTTCAGGGAACCGAGGTTACAGTCGTAACCGAGGCGTTCCCTTTCAAGGGAACTCCCGTTGCGTCGAAAAGCTGACGCTATGGGAACGTCTATACCAACGCCTCCATAGCTACAAATGTCTGTCCTGTGTGTAATCATGTGAGCAGCACTAAGAAGACAAAACATGAGACCCTAGAGTAGAGTCTAAATCCAGAGAGTAGAACCTGACGAAGGTGTGCGGTGAGGACCAGCCTGCCGCATCACAGACGTCCTGTAACGATACTCCTGATATAAGGGCCTTAGAGGCCGCCATACTCCTAGTAGAGAGCGACCGGACAGCCAAAGGAGAAGGCTGTCCAGCCGCCTCATAAGCCAGTGAGATAGTCTCAACCACCCACTTGCTCATCCTTTGCTTAGACACTGGACCTCCCTTGTTAGGGGAGCAAAAGTCACTTTTACGCCACAGGGCAGCTCTGTGGACATACGCGTCTAACGCCCGAACAGGGCAAAGCAAATTATTCGCCTCCTGGTCCGATTTCGAAAGGGAGGAGGACCTCCAAGTGCCACGAAGGAAACGAGATACCAAGGGGTCTTTCCCCACAGACATTCCACCCAAAGGACTGTGGTAAGCACCTATGGCCGCCACATAGACCTTTAAAGTGGACGGGGTCAGACCTGCAGTGAACCGTTCCTGCAGGAACTCCAGCACTGTACCAATTGGGCAGTGGACTGGGTCCAACCGACGGTCACTACACCAAGAAGTGAATACTCTCCACTTCAGGGCATAAAGTTTCCTCGTGGAGGGAGCTCTGGACTGTAGAATGGTCTCAACAACCTCGGTTGAGAGACCTGACTCTATGAGCTGGGCCCCCTCAGAGGCCAAGCCCACAGGTTCCACAGTTCTGGCCGAGGGTGAAATATCGAGCCCTCTGCCTGGGACAGAAGGTCCCTCCTGACGGGTAACTCCAGAGGATGCCCGTCGAGGAGGGACACAAGATCGGGAAACCATACTCTGCCCGGCCAGCGCGGGGCTATAAAAAGCAGGCAAACCCGGTCCCTGCGAACTCTTTCCAGAACTCCCGGGAGCAGAGCAACTGGGGGAAAGGCGTACAGACGTAGCCTCGGCCACGTCTGTACCATAGCATCCAGTCCCAGAGGAGCTGGATGCGTGAAGGAGAACCAAAGTGGACAGTGAGACGTCTCTCGAGACGCAAACAGATCCACTTATAATTTCCATATCAGCTCCACCACCTCGGGGGTGGAGCCACCATTCCCCGGGCCTCGGCCCCTGTCTCGACAGAGTGTCTGCTCCTATATTCTGGACCCCGGGGATGTAGGCTGCCTTGAGTGACAGCAACTTCCCCTGGGACCACAAGAGGATATGGCATGCCAGCGCAAACCCCCTTGATATAGGCGACTACCGACGTGTTGTCCGTATGTACTACACATGGTGTCCCCTGAGACCTGTGATAAAGCTCCTCAGAGCCCGGAAGACAGCTAACATCTCTAGGCTATAGAATGCCAGGAACGATGATGGTCTTCCCACAGACCTTGAGATGAGCGACCCTCAGGATCGCTCCCCAACCCGTGAGGGAAGCATCCGTCGTTAGCAGTTTGCGACGACAAGGAGCTCCCAGCACTGGGCCCTGGGACAGGAACCAAGGTTTCTTCCACATAACCAAGGCACGTAGGCATCACCGCGTGACCTTGATTGTGCGAAATGGGTTGCCCCTCGGGGAAAAACCCTCTGGTCCTGAGCCACCACTGCAGGGGCCTCATGTGCAGCAGTCCAAAAGGTATCCCGTTGGAAGCTGCTGCCATGAGACCCAACAGTCTCTGGAACTGTTTGACAGTGAGTAGCTGGCCTAGCTTTACACTTCTCACAGCTGCCAGGATGGAATCGAAGCGTGGCGATGACAGGCGCGCCTGCATCGACACTGAATCCCAAACCACGCCTAAAAAAGTGGTCCTCTAAAATGGAGAAAGCACACTCTTCTTGGCGTTCAGCCGTAACCCCAACTCTTTCATATGGGCGAGAACAACATCTCGATGTTGAACCGCCATCTAATGCGACTGAGCTAAAATCAACCAATCGTCGATGTAGTTCGTGATGCGAATACCCCGGAGGCGCAGAGGCGCCAGAGCTGCATCCACGCATTTGGTGAAAGTGCGGGGTGATAAAGCTAGGCCGAATGGAAGAACTCGATATTGGTATGCTTTGCCCCCGAAAGCAAACCTCAGGAACTTCCAATGACACGGACGGATGGAAATATGCGTCCTTGAGGTCTATCGTGACAAACCAGTCCTCGGACCTGATCTGTGGCACGATTTGTCTCAAGGTTAACATTTTGAACTTGAGCTGCATGTACTCGTACAGAACTCGAAGATCTAAAATGGGACGCAATCCCCCGTCCTTTTTTGGAACTATGAAGTACCGGTTGTAAAACCCGGTTTCCCTGTTGGAGGGGGGTACATATTCTATGGCCCCTTTCTCTAACAGAGTGTTTACTTCCTGTTCCATAACCAGAACCTGCTCGGGGCCCACCACTGTGGGCAGGACCCCCATAAACCGCGGTGGGCGTTAATAGAATTGTATCTAATACCCTTTTTCCACGGTCTGCAGGACCCAACGAGAAACATTTGACAGTAGCTTCCACGCTGTCAAAGATTCTACTAGAGGTACCAGTCTCTCGAGACTGGTTTCTGGATTTTGTTGCTGTTGAGTAGTCGGTTCGTCGCCCTGTAACGGCGCACCGGCAGGGAACGACCAAACAGACTGCTCCAGCACCCTCCTCAGAGGGGGCGGGCATCCCGAGGCCACTACGTTTCCGGGTGGACCTTGAGATATGTGCTCGCCGGAGACCGCTGCGCCCTGTAACACCGGAGGCGGCAGGGTTGGCAGAACGGTCCCCTGAGGGCACCGAAGAGAGACGGCACCGTATTTTTCTCCTGCTGTTGAGTAGTCGGTTCGTCGCCCTGTAACGGCGCACCGGCAGGGAACGACCAAACAGACTGCTCTAGCACCCTCCTCAGAGGGGGCGGGCATCCCGAGGCCACTACGTTTCCGGGTGGACCTTGAGATATGTGCTCGCCGGAGACCGCTGCGCCCTGTAACACCAGAGGTGGCAGGGTTGGCAGAACGGTCCCCTGAGGGCACCGAAGAGAGACGGGCACCGTGAAAAGAGGTGTTAACCGCTCTGCTTCGGGGGGACTACCCTCATTTGTCCTGAGCCCTCAGACATCAGGACTTTTTTCCAGCAGCCTTCTTGGCGGTAATAACGGTCCGCAGATCCGTTTTACCCCTCGAAGACTGCTGGGTTTGAGAGCGCCCTCCGTGTCCCCGAGATTTTTGTGGGGGAGCACGAGAGGACACACTCTGTTTTTGAGTGGCACGATGTTCAGCGCTCTTTTTAGAGGAGTGAGGCTGCTCCCGCTCAGCAGCCTCAATGAAAGAACGGCGGGGGAGAAGTTTCTGAAGTGCTGCTGCCTGTTTTGAAGCTTCTTGAGATTTAGCTACAGCACTATTAACTGCATCTCCAAATAAACCTTCAGTGGAAACCGGAGCATCTAAGAGAACGTGCTTTTCTTTCTCTTTTATATCGCTCAAATTGAGCCACAGATGCCTCTCAGTGGCCACCAGGGCTGCCATAGACCGCCCGATTGATTTAGCGGTCTCCTTGGTGGCCCTGAGAGACAGATCTGTGGCTCTGCGTAGTTCAGCCACTGTGTCAGGACCAATTCCCCCGCCCTCCTCTAAATCCCCCAATAATTCTGCCTGATAGGCTTGCATAATAGACATCGTATGCAGACACGCTGCAGCTTGACCAGCGGCTGCATACGATTTATGAACCAGAGATGATGTGAATTTTACTGGCTTAGAGGGAAGTGAAGGAGCTTTCAGGGAAGATGCCGTTGCTGGAGAGAGATAGCTCGCAAGCGTCTCCTCCACCTTCGGCATCTCCCCATAACCATATTCTTTATATTTGTGAATGGAAGAATAGTGGGATGTTTGTGGTGCATACACTCTGTATGAAACCGGTTTTCCCCACGATTTCGACACCTCGGTGTGGAGATCGGGGAAAAACGGAAGGCTTCTTCGCTGAGGCTGTGTACGAGATGGCAGGAAGCGTTCGTCGAGCTTACTTTTCGAACGAACGTCCTGCCTATCCTCTGGCCACTCAATAGATAGTCTGTCAACTGCTCTAGTAATAACATCGAGCAGTTCCTCAAACGCATGAGACTGAGGTGGCGAATCCTCAGACTCAGCTTCAATACTCACAACATCCAACTCCTCAGAGCTGGACAGTTGCAGTATTGGTGCCTCTATCGGGGGGGAAGAAACCGCAATGCGTGCTTCCACACCCTGATGAGAGGCACTGGATCTGTCAGATTGATGCTGAGATAAGGCAGAGCCCGTCTCAACATCCACTGACAGATCCATTTGCGAACCCCAGGTCTGAGATCGCCGCCGAGCCTCAGCCGCGGCGGGACCCGAGCCCTGGGGAACGCGATCGGGATTGAACCGAGCCAAGCGGGATCGGAGCGTGCGCAATGGAAGCGCGTCGCAATGCACACAGTCACCACCCTCGAGTGCTGACTGGGCATGCTCCTCACCCAAACAAACAACACAAAGAGTGTGAGTATCACCTCCCGTTAAATAACGCGGGCAGGGATGGACACACACTCTAAACTGCTGCTTGCTCGCCATACTGAATATATATATATAATATAGACAGACAACACCAAATAACAAGGACAGATTCAACACAGAGCGCAACTGAAGACTCAGAAAGCTTTCGTTTTCTGTTTCGGGCCGGCTTTTATAGCTTCCTGGTACGTGACGTCACCCGCCTCTGACGTTCCGCCACACCATTGGACTGATTTTACATGTGCTTCAAGACGTCATCACGCAAAGCGTTCCCATAGCGTCAGCTTTTCGACGCAACGGGAGTTCCCTTGAAAGGGAACTAAAGAAATGCTCAACCTGCCCCCCACACCCACAAGCCACAGTTGATATACAAAAACTCAACATCATACATCAGTAACATCAACATAAGACCAATTAATAACAGAAAATCCTTGAATTATCGACAAAAAAAAAAAAAAAAGAAGAAGAAGAAGAAAAATCAAAAACATGAACAAGTTATTTAAAGATAGCCTAAAGCGATTAAGGGAGGTAGTAGATCTCAGAAAAACAGGAAGATTATTCCAGTCAAAAGGGGCTTTATACTGAAATGACCTACGTCCGACTTCACGGAAAATTTTAGGAACAAGAAAAAAAAGGATATTGTGTATGTCTAAGTGAGTAAGAAGATCTGTATGGAATCAAAAATTGTTTCAAATAAAAAGGACAAACAAAATAAACACATTTAAAAATAAACAGAAGCCAATGGAATTGTCTTCTAGATTTAGGATGCAAACAATTAAGCAATTCATACATATGACAATGAGTACGATAGGGACACCTTAACACAAACCTGCACAAAGAATTGTAAACAACATTAAGAGGCTTAAGATAAATATCATGGGTATTTTGATAAACAATATCGGCATAATCACTGAGAAACAATTCTTTTTCTGATTTGAAATGTAAAACAATTGATTGAGCGATAGAGTGAACACAGACAATAATATATTCTATTAACAATATAATCAATATGGGGCTTAAAAGTAAGTTCAGGATCAATCCAAAGACCAAGATATTTAAATGAATCAACATTATCAAGAGATAAGCCATCATCAAAAATACTATTCAGATCAAAAGGATAAGAATAATGACGCGTCCCAAACATCATAAAACAAGATTTCCTCTTATGCAATATAAGCATATTGTTATGAAACCATTTTTTAACAAAATTAAAATCAGATTGTAATGAATTCTGAATTTGTAACAAATCAGAGTTAGTGGTGTAAGTGACAGTGTCATCGGCATAAAGATGTATCAAACAATTTGAGCATATCTGAGGTAAATCATTAATAAAAATAGAGAAAAGCAATGGTCCAAGAGTAGAACCTTGTAGAACACCCTTTTCAACAATTACATAATCTGACTGAAAACCCAGGAAAACAACACATTGATGTCTGTTATTAAGATAAGCACTGAACCAAAGAAGAGCATTTCTAGTTAAACCAATGGAATACAATTTATCAAGAAGAAGATAATGATTGACCATATCAAAAGCCTTAGAAAGATCAATGAAGATGGCACCTGCATGTGGCTTGGCCTTTGTCAAAGGATGAAAACACATCATTTGTGAATTTTAAAAGAGCAGTCGTAGTAGAAAAATTAGGTCTGAAACCAGACTGTAACGGAGATAGAATATTTAATGAATTAATAAACAATGATAATTGATTAAAAATAAGTTTCATTTTTGCAGTAGAATAAATAATAGAAATTGGACGATAATTATTCACTCTCCACCTTTGAACAAGGGAGTAACTCTTGCACATTTCCATATAGACGGAACAGAACAAGTAGACAATGACAAATTAAATAGATCTGCATTAGGATACATTAATACATGAGCAGCAGATTTAACAAATTTAGCTTGCAAACCATCAGGACCAGCATTACTATTTGCTTTTAGATCGCATATAACATAGTAAACATCAACAGGCATAATCTTCTAAAGGAAGATAAAAAGGAAAATGAACCGTTTGAAGTAATTGAATTTAAAGAGCCAGTAGTATAGAAATCAGAACACTGAGGCCCTGTTTACACGAGAACGCTCGCGGGTGAAAACGTAAAAATATTTTATCAGATGTGCCTTTCGTTTAGACGGCGACAGCGTTTTTGGGGCTTAAAAACGCAAAAAAGTGAAACCACCCTCCAGAGTGGAAATCTTAAAAACGCTCCACCGTCGCGTTTCCGTCTAAACGGTAAAAACGCTAAAGTCTGCTAGACAGTGAAGGCACCGATCAGTGCTTCACATTGCCACCTAGCCGCCTGGAGTGCATACTACATCAAATTTCACACACTTTTGCGTCACCGTATGCACACAGATTTCCCCCCCATAACGCTCGTCTAAACGCAGAATAAAAAATGATCACTTTTGCGTTTTCTCTTCAAATCGTTTCCGTGTAAACGTAGCCTGAGACCCACAGATAGAAGAAAAATGCTGATTAAAAGCTTGAGAAATAAGTAAAGGATCAGAAATAATTTCATTATTAAATTTAATATTTTTAAGTTTTTTGGGGATTTATTCAAACTGATTCCAAAACCGTTTAGAAAAAGTCTTTATAATAATTGGCTTTTGCATTCATTGCTTCCAACTTACATTAATTCCTCAAATATCTATAGTTTTCCCAATAAATGGAATCCCTTGATAACCGGTATTTAGCCCATGCTTTATTCAATTCAATTCAATTCAAATTTATTTGTATAGCGCTTTTCACAATACATATTGTCTCAAAGCAGCTTTACAGAAAGTGCATTTCAAAAAATGTACATAGAAAAATACAGTTAGTTAATCATGCATTAATTTAGGGCATAACATATCGCCGGCGTCGAGTCGTCTCCTCACGGGCGTGGAGTCGTCTCCTCACGGGCGTGGAGTCGTCTCCTCACGGGCGTGGAGTCGTCTCCTCACGGGCGTGGAGTCGTCTCCTCACGGGCTTCGAGTCGTCTCTGCATGGGTGTTGGGGCATCTGAAGTTTCCATGAGAGGCTGGATACAAACTGGAGCTGACGTACTCTATTTACCTCGGGACTAGCGTCCCGAGATAACAACAGAAAAGCAGATGGGAAATAATTAGCGTAGCTGCTGTTCCTAATATTAATGCATTCAATCTGATTCAACTGTAGTATAAAAGGTAAGTATTATGTGAATGCTTGGCTAAAGAGATGCGTCTTTAATCTAGTTTTAAACTGGGACAGCGAATCTGAGCCTCGAACAATATCCGGAAGGCAATTCCAGAGTTTAGGAGCTAAATGTGAAAATGCCCTCCCTCCTTTAGTGGTCTTAGATATCCTAGGAATGACCAGAAGCCTCGAGTTTAGTGATCTTAAAGAGCGTGATGGATTGTAGGGTGATAGAAGTTCCGTTAAATACCCAGGAGCTAAACCATTTAGGGCTTTATAGGTCATTAGTAATACTTTGTAATTGATACGGAACTTAATAGGTAACCAGTGTAGAGATGATAGAATTGGTGTTATATGATCATATTTTCTTGACCTAGTAAGAACTCTAGCAGCGGCATTTTGGACTAACTGTAGCTTGTTTATTGAGGATGCAGGACAACCAGCTAATAAAGCATTACAGTAATCTAGTCTCGAGGTCATGAATGCATGAACTAACTTTTCAGCATCAGAGACAGATAGCATATTACGTAGCTTAGTAATGTTTCTAAGGTGGAAAAAGGCTGTTCTTGTAACATATGAAATATGATTTTCGAAAGACAAGTTGCGATCTAGTATAACCCCCAGGTCTTTTATTGTAGTGGATAAAGTAACAGGACATCCTTCTAAATTGAAGTTGCATTGTAAGAGGTTTTGTGGGCAGTTTTTTGGACCCATAAGTAATACCTCCGTTTTATTTGAGTTTAATAGCAGAAAATTACACGTCATCCAGTATTTTATATCTTTAACACACTCTGTCAATTTAGATAATTTATTGTTTTCATCCGGTCGTGATGAAATATATAATTGAGTGTCATCAGCATAACAGTGGAAATTAATTCCATGTTTTCTTATAATATTACCAAGCGGCAGCATGTATATTGAGAATAGCAGAGGGCCTAACACAGATAACTGCGGCACTCCATAGTTTACTGACGTTATCTTCGATTTTTCCCCATTTAAACAGACAAAATGGTAGCGGTCTGATAAGTACGATCTAAACCAGCTTAATGCCTGTAGTTTTGTAGTCGATCTAAGAGTATTTTGTGATCTATAGTATCGAACGCAGCACTAAGATCAAGTAAAACTAGTATTGAGATACAGCCTTGGTCAGAAGCTAAAAGTAAATCATTTGTGATTTTAACGAGCGCAGTTTCAGTGCTATGATGCGGTCTGAATCCTGACTGAAATTTTTCATAGATATCATTTTCTTGCAAGAAAGAGCCCAGTTGAGCGGACACCACTTTTTCTAATATTTTAGACATAAATGGAAGATTTGAAATGGGTCTATAATTTGCTAGGTTATTATGATCTAATTGTGGTTTCTTAATGAGAGGTTTTATAACTGCCAGTTTAAATGTTCTTGGAACATGACCTAAAGATAAAGACGAGTTAATAATATTGAGAAGAGGCTCTTCCACTACAGATAACACTTCTTTCAGTAGTTTAGTGGGTATTGGGTCTAATAAACATGTTGTTGGTTTAGATGCAATGATAAGTTTATTTAGCTCTTCCTGTCCTATAGTTGTAAAGCACTGTAATTGTTCTTGAGGGGCGATAATTGAGGCTGAATCATAAGACACCATTAAAGATTGTACATTTACAATTGTGTTTCTGATGCTTTCTATTTTCTCAGTGAAGAAGTTCATGAAATCATTACTACTGAACTGTAACGGTATATTTTGTTCGGGTGACGTCTGTTTATTTGTTAGTCTAGCCACGGTGTTAAATAAAAACCTTGGATTACTTTGGTTATTTTCTATTAGTTTGTGGAGATGCTCAGCCCTGGCCGCTTTTAGGGCCTTTTTATAACGTGACATACTGTCTTTCCACGCGATTCTAAAGACCTCTAAATTAGTTTGTTTCCATTTACGCTCTAAATTACGAGTTTCTCTCTTGATAACATGCGTAGCACTGTTATACCATGGCGCTTTAGTTTTCTCTCTAACCTTTTTTAATCTAATTGGTGCAACGATGTCTAATGTACTAGAGAAAATGGTGCTCATAGTGCTAGTCATTTCCTCTAGTTCATCCGTTTGTTTGGGTTCACTGAGCAGCTGAGATAGATCAGGTAAGCTATTTGAGAATCTATCTATGGTGGATGGAAGGATTGTTCTGCCTGGTCGATAACGTGGCGCAACATGACAAATTTCAGCAGTACGTAATATGCAAGTTACCATGTAATGATCAGTGACATCATCACTTTGCGGTATAATATCTATATCGCTTGGATTGGTTCCATGTGATATAATTAAATCGAGTGTATGATTAAGACGATGAGTTGGTCCGGTGACGTTTTGCTTGACCCCAAAGGAGTTTAATAAATCTGTAAACGCAGCTCCTAACGCATCATTTGGATTGTCTACGTGTATGTTAAAATCTCCAACAATTAATGCTTTATCGACATTGACTAATAGGTCTGAGAGAAAATCTGCAAACTCTTTTAGGAAATCAGCGTAAGGCCCTGGCGGTCTATATACGGTAGCCAAGGCTAGAGATAATAGGGATTTATTTCTTACATCTAAGAGTGTAACATTTAGTACAAGTACTTCAAACGAATTAAACCTGTGACCTGTTTTTTGAGTAACATTAAGAATGTCTTTATAGATGGTTGCAACACCGCCACCACGACCAATCAGACGGGGCTCATGTTTATAACAGTATCCAGGAGGAGTAGACTCATTAATACCGAAATAATCATTTGGTTTAAGCCAGGTTTCAGTAAGGCAAAGTACATCGAAACTATTATCTGTGACCATTTCATTTACAATAACAGCCTTAGGTGTGAGCGATCTAATGTTTAGAGCGAACCCAGCTTTATAAATTGTTTTTGTTCACTAATATTGAGATTTTCTGGTTTAATTACAATTAGATTTTTCCTAGATCCTACAGTAGATTTAATGTTTGACCTCACTAAACGAGGAATAGACACAGTTTCAATATAATGTTCTACATTGGTACTTATATCAATTAAGTTTGGACAGCAAAGAGTGTGATTTGGACTTTGACTTACTAGTCATATGGTGTGCAACGCCTTGGAGATGTTGTCCGACAGAAGAGCCGCTCCGATTCTGTTGGGGTGAAGTCCATCAGCACGGAAGAGCCTAGGTCGCTCCCAGAACAGATTCCAATTATTTACAAAGAGCAGTCTCTGTTCGTTACACCATGACATTAACCATTCATTTAGAGCAAATCATCTACTGAACCTTTATCCCTTTGCTTAAAAAGTCTGATAAGATTAGAACTAATCCAAGGTAAATGTCTTCCTTTGACTCTAACCGTTTTCATAGGGGCGTGTTTATTAATTATATTTATAACCTCAGAATGAAAAAAAAAACAATGCGTCCTCAACAAATGGAATTAACTGAAACCTATCCCAATTTATATCAATTAGGTCTTAAATAAAACCATCCACGTTCATATTTTTACACTGTCTCAGTCTTATATGTTTAGGAGGAGAACTCGGAGTTTTAATTTTCCAGACACAGTATATAATCGAGTGCTCACTTAAACAATCAGACAATACACCAGACTGAATTATCCTTTCAGGATTAGAAACAAGTATCCAATCCAACAAAGACGAAGAACAATAATCAACTCTGGTAGGCTCATTGATTAACTGGGTTAGATTTACACTACAAAATACATTTCTATCATTAACAAAGGAACGGTCCAACCAGTTTCTATTAAAATCACCCAAAATAATCAATTCATTGCGCTTCTCAAGAGAATTAATAGTTGACAAAATATACATTGTAGAATCAGACGGAGCAGAGGGTGGCCTATAAATATTACCGACAGTTACATTTTTGTTAACATGAAAAGTAACTTTAATAAAAAGACACTCAAAATTAACAGGATCTATGTTAGGAATAACACATTCTGAAACTAAATTTACAGAAACATAGGTTGCCACCCCACCACCTCTAGAGGCTCTATCAGATCTATACAAAACATAATCATCCATTTTAATCTCATCATCAGAAATATTACTATGTAACCATGTTTCTGGGATAGTAATAATGTTAGGTTTATAGAGAAAAACCCAGGCTCTAAGGAGATACATTTTTTAAACAAGACTCCTAATATTAAGGTGAATAACCTTTAACAGTTTCAATTGCACCAATAGAAGCAATAAATCAGCTGATCAAATATTGATTTAAAGGAAAAAGGTAGGGGTGGAGAAAAGGAATGTAATAAATTCAGCAAACACACAAACACTACACATATACACACATACACAAACACACCACACAAAAGAAGAAAAAAATACATTGAAAACTGAAAAGGTAGAGCAAACAGCCCCAGATACAGGGAGACATATTATAAGAAAGGGCCAAAACATTTTATAATTCAAATAAACAAAATATACATATATAATTCATCATCACACCAAATTTAACTCCATAGATTCCCCGATCTGTAACAAATAATTAGGCTATAGAAATAGTCTATTTGACAAAAATAATAATAATAAAGTATAATAAAAAATGGGGGGGGGGGGGGGGGGGGGGGATTATTATAATAATGAAAAAAAAACGTACTTTCAAAAAGAGAGAGAAAGAGAGAAAGAAACCACAAAGAAAGTCACTTACGGAGCAGAGAGTACAATGATCATGGAGAGATCTCGAAAGAAAGTCTCTGCTTCCTCAGGGCAGCGGAATATTGGTTTTCCATGGACCATCACCCTCAGCAGACAGGGATAACCATCACCCTCACCGTACAGGGATAACCTTCACCCTCAGCGGACAGGGATAACCATCACCCTCACCGTACAGGGATAACCATCACCCTCAGCGGACAGGGATAACCATCACCCTCAGCGGACAGGGATAACCATCACCCTCACCGTACAGGGATAACCTTCACCCTCAGCGGACAGGGATAACCATCACCCTCACCGTACAGGGATAACCATCACCCTCAGCGGACAGGGATAACCATCACCCTCACCGTACAGGGATAACCTTCACCCTCAGCGGACAGGGATAACCATCACCCTCAGCGGACAGGGATAACCATCACCCTCAGCGGACAGGGATAACCATCACCCTCAGCAGACAGGGATAACCATCACCCTCACCGTACAGGGATAACCTTCACCCTCAGCGGACAGGGATAACCATCACCCTCACCGTACAGGGATAACCATCACCCTCAGCGGACAGGGATAACCATCACCCTCACCGTACAGGGATAACCATCACCCTCACCGTACAGGGATAACCATCACCCTCAGCGGACAGGGATAACCATCACCCTCACCGTACAGGGATAACCTTCACCCTCAGCGGACAGGGATAACCATCACCCTCACCGTACAGGGATAACCATCACCCTCAGCGGACAGGGATAACCATCACCCTCACCGTACAGGGATAACCTTCACCCTCAGCGGACAGGGATAACCATCACCCTCAGCGGACAGGGATAACCATCACCCTCAGCGGACAGGGATAACCATCACCCTCAGCAGACAGGGATAACCATCACCCTCACCGTACAGGGATAACCTTCACCCTCAGCGGACAGGGATAACCATCACCCTCACCGTACAGGGATAACCATCACCCTCAGCGGACAGGGATAACCATCACCCTCACCGTACAGGGATAACCATCACCCTCACCGTATTCCTGTGTGGCAGCAGCATGAGCCTTAGCAAGATTTAATGAACTTGTATTTTATTATTTTTATGGTTGAACGTCACTTTGGAATAACCATACTTATATTTTTCCAAAACATACTTCAAGATACATTTGGATTGTGGATTACGGAAGGTGGATGGTTGACAAAGTGATATTTGACAGATTGTATACAAGGCCTACTCAAGCTGGCCCAGCCTGGTTTTACAAATCAAGCTCTGAAAACATCAAAATGCCAAGAAAAGGTGAGGACGACTCTGTGTCATTGCCTATGGTCCAGGAGATACTTGAACAATTAAAGACTTATTTTAAAGAACTTCTTGATCAACAAGAGAAGAGTTTTACATCATGTGTTCAAGTGATTGTGGACTCTATGTGTGTTCGCATGGACAACCTTTTCAAAGATGTCCAAAGTGTGACTAAAGACATTCAGGACCTAAAAACAAGTCTCCAGTTTTCTCAGGCTGAAGTAGATGAGATAAAAGCTAAATCAAGCAAGATGGCAGAAAAACATCAAGCCATTGCAGAAAGTTTTGGCGAATACCAAGCTTCTTTAAACAGCTTAACGGGTAAACTGGATTACATGGATAACATATCAAGAAAAAAGAACATTGTGATCGATGGAGTTCCTGATGTAAAGTCTGAAACATGGATTGAAACCGAATTTGAATTTGAAAGAGGACTTCGAATTGGGAAATATGATTCTACTGGACGACCAAGATCTGTTCTGATTGAACTTCTTCGGTACAAGGACAAACAAGAAATACTGAAGAGAGCAAAGTCTCTAAAAGGCACAAACATCTATATCAATGAGGATTACTCTGACAAGGTCCGCATGAAGCGAAAGGAACTGCTTCCTAAACTTAGAGAAGAGAGGAAAAAGGGGAACATCGCCTTCCTAAAGTATGACCAACTGATTGTACATCCTCCTCGATCCAGTTAAAATGCCTTACATGTAAAGGTATTTAACTGTTGCCTTTTGTTTGGTTTTTAACTCTTTATGTAATTTTTACACAGTTTCTCTGCAGGTAATTTGGTCTTTAATCCAGATGATATTGATGAGGATAGATCATAATAATGACCTGGTTGACCCAGATAAAAATAGTTTAAATTTAAGGTCGAGTGATACATGTCATTATTATAATGAACTTGAATTTAATGCACTGTTCAAAAGTAAATTTAATTATAATCAGGACATGTTTTCCGCTTTTCATTTGAATACCCGTAGTCTACCTAAGAATTTTGACTTATTCATACAGTTTCTATCAACTTTAGAACATCAGTTTTCTGTGCTTGCTCTGACTGAAACGTGGCTGAATGAGGACATCAGACAATTTTACTCCTTACCTCAATACAACGCAGTACATTTTTGTAGAACTAATAGAAAAGGTGGTGGAGTTTCACTTTTTATTCATGACGATTTTGAATTCTTTGAAAGGAAAGATCTGAGTATTCATTTTTCTGAAACTGATGCAGAAGCAGTTTTTATAGAAATTCCAAAATGTGGGTGTTTTGGGGGTCAAACTGTAATTATTGGTTGCATTTATCGACCACCTGATAATGATATTGACATTTTTAATGAGGCTTTGTCCTCTATGCTGGAGATTATAAGTGTTAAGAATAGGACTTGCATTCTTCTTGGAGATTTCAACATTGATCTTTTGAAACATGAATCAAATTCCTCTATTGAGTTCTTAAATACAATTTATTCTTATTATTTCTATCCACTTATTGATTAACCAACAAGGATAACATGCTCATCGGCAACCTTAATTGACAATATACTAACTAATCATTTTGTAAATTCAATCACATCAGGTGTAATGCTTACTGATATTTCAGACCATCTCCCTGTATTTCTGCTTTTTACAAATTCTCAGCAAAAAAAGTCAACCTATAGTATGAAACATCGTAGACTTACTTTTAAATCTGTTGAGTCTTTTAAAAGGTCACTGGCTGAGATATCATGGAATCATGTCTTTGGACATCAGGATGCCGAAACAGCTTATCAGACATTTATGAATATGTTTTCATCTTTGTTTAATAAATGTATTCCATTGGTACAAAGTAGAAGTAAAAACAGAAATATTTCTAAGCCATGGTTTACACCTGCATTAAGAAAATCTTCCATTACTAAAAATAAGTTGTATAAAAAATCTCTCATTAGCCCCACACCGTTAAACACTGCGTACTATAAAAAATATAAAAACAAATTCAGCAAAGTTTTAAAAGATGCCAAGAAAAAAAAAAATTTCTGAAAAGTTGGGAAATTCATGTGAAAACATAAAAAAGACCTGGAATGTTATAAATGAATTATTAAATAAAAAACAAACAACTCGAGGAATTCCAGTTCAGTTATCCGATGCTATCGAGAATTATCAAAACCCCATCGATATAGCAAACGGTTTCAATGATTTATTTGTGAATGTTGGTCCTTCACTGGCAAAAAACATTGTGAATACAGGAAAATTTACTTCACAAATTTTTTATTTGCCTCATCCTTGTTTAAATTAATTTGATCCTCCAACTCCTAATGAAGTGCTTGAAATCATATTAAAGATGAAGGACACAGCTCCAGGACATGATGAAATTAGAGCTAGTCTCATAAAGAAAGTAGCTTCCTCTATTATTGAGCCTGTAACTTATGTTCTCTCTTTGTCACTCAAAACAGGCGTTGTACCAAGAGATCTCAAATTAGCTAAAGTAATTCCCTTGTTTAAGTCTGGGAATTCACATTTATTTAACAATTATCGACCTATTTCACTTTTACCTTTTTTTTCTAAAATACTTGAAAAATTATTTTATAAAAGGATATTAAAACACTTGACAGAAAATTTGATCTTTTATGATCACCAGTATGGCTTCAGAGAGAACATGTCTACAGAAATGGCTCTTTTACAGTTTGTTGACAAAATTACCAAAAATCTGCATGAGAAAAATAACACTATTGGTATATTTTTAGACTTGTCGAAAGCATTCGACACAATTCATAATTCATAATTCACAATTCACATTCATAATATTCTTTTAGCAAAATTAGAAAATTATGGCATTAAACATATAGCCTTAACTTGGGTACAAAACTATTTGGAAGAGAGAGAGCAATTTGTTTATGTTAACAATTTGAGCTCAAGTAGGGGAAAACTTTTATGTGGGGTACCGCAGGGGTCCATTTTGGGACCTCTATTATTTCTAATTTATATAAATGATTTAAGAGTTGTTTGTAAAAATGTTATGCCTCTCATGTTTGCAGACGATACATGTCTTCTATTATCTCATTCTAACCTTGACACATTGATAAGAGAAGCAAATGAAGAATTACAAAATATTTCTAAATGGTTTAAAGTTAATCAACTCTCTCTTAATTTACAAAAAACTAATTTTATGATTTTTAGCACAAAAAACAAAGGAGATTGTCAGGACATAGAGGTATCAATTGATGGTTTAAAAATTAGCCAAGTGAACCAAATACAATTTTTAGGTGTCATTGTCGACCAAAAATTAACCTGGAAATATCATATTCAATATGTTTGCAGAAAAATAATGAAATCTGTTGGTATACTGAGTAGAGTTCGCTCTTTAATTGATATTTCATGTATGAAAACATTATATTACAGTTTAATCTATCCCCACATTCTGTACTGTAATATTGTTTGGGGTGCAACATGCCAAACATATTTAAATAAGATTTTATTAATACAAAAGAAATTCTTAAGAATTATGAGTAATTCAAATAGATTGTCATCATCTGCTCCGCTTTTCATAAAATATAACATTTTGACAATATTTAATTTTAACATCTACTGCATAAATATTTTTATGTATAAGTATGTGAATATGACAAATATTATGCCCAGAGCTTTTAATAACTTTTTCATGTATTCTTCGGATGTTCATGCCTACTCTACAAGGCGCTGCAAAGATTTTTATCTTCCTTTCTGTAGAACTACAGCTAATCAATCTACACTGAAATACAGAGGGCCTTCCCTCTGGAATCATTTAGACCCTGCTTTAAAGACTAAAACCACTCTAAACTCTTTCAAAAGAGAGCTGAAAATAATGTTAACATGTAAATAAGTTTATCTTGTTAATTTGTTATATTAAAATGATTGATGTATTGATTAAATTGTCTTGCTTGATCATGTAATTTTATGTCCATTTAATGAGATTTTGGGGAGATGGTTTTATAAGACCTTATGGTCTTCTCACTCTCTCCCGCACAGTATTTTTGTTTTCTTCTTTTATGGATTTGTAAAGTTGTATTTTAAATGTTATATGTGCAAATAAACTTTCAACTATCAACTTTCAACTCACCGTACAGGGATAACCATCACCCTCACCGGACAGGGATATCCATCACCCTCATCGTACAGGGATAACCATCACCCTCAGCGGACAGGGATAACCTTCAGCGGACAGGGATAACCATCACCCTCAGTGGACAGGGATACATACAGCAAAGAGTATTTAGAGTCCGCAGCACGGAGGTTCTTCTTCACAGCATCTGCCGATGCTTCTTGATCAAACCGGCACTAAAATCCAGATAAATGTACACTCGAGTACCTGTATAAGAGAGTTCTTTTTTCTCCCTGGCCAATCGTAAAATCTTTACTTTGTCCTGAAAATGCAGAAACTTGACCAAGATTGGTCTAGGCACAGGCCTGGAGCCAGAACTAAGGGTGTATTCACACCTGCCTTGTTTGGTTCGATTGAATCGAACTCTAGTTCGTTTCCACCCTTGGTGCGGACCTTTTGGGCAGGTGCGGACCAAACAATCGAACCGAGACCCAGCTGAAGAGGTGGTCTCGGTACGGTCCGTTTACGATGTGAACATGAACCGACCCAATTGCAAGAAAGCACTGCGCCTTTACGTTCATTTAATTATTTGACTGCTCTTATGCTCTTATGAGGATACTTAACACAACGGACATTTTGGCATAATGGTTTGTGTTATTGTTCGTCCAAGTGCGAAAGAGAATTCCATTCCGGCGCGCTGTCTGGCCACACGAGACTGTTGCGCGTCTTTCTGCGCGTCGTGTGTGCATCATTGGAATGGAATGAATGAGTGAGTGTGTGCATCAGGACATTCACATACAGAGTATTCTCTTTAGTCTAATCGCGCATAAATGCTTGACGGAACCGTCTTGCAGCACATTGTCGTCTTCTCAATCCGAATTACAACATCGTATAGAATGATGACATATTGTATCATATGATACTCATTAGTTTCTTCATATTGCGTTTGTAGAGCATAACACAAAATCAGTAAAAGAACAAATATTGCAGTACGAAATATCTCCATGCTGAGCCTTTTGTTTTTGCACTTCCTGATTTCCCTACTTGAGAATCCTTGTCCAATGAATGGACGACCTTAGCACATGTGTGGTTTTGTTTACAAATTTTGGTTCACTTGCAAAAAGAGCAGTGTGAAAGCGAACCGAACACAATGCTAAAATTTTATGCTGTAATTTAATGAGGCCAAATATATGTTGTTAGTGGCGAGAATTTTCACGTGAGTAAATACATAGATCCGACTATTTTAGATGTGTATTTATATGGTCCAGGGGCAGAACTTTTGCCAAGCGTGTCAGAGGTTCTGGGTTCTAATCCGCACTCATATCGTTTTTATTTTTTTTATTTTATTTTTTTATCAAAACCGATTGTTTATCAGTGGTTGTATATCAGGCAAAAGAGAGTCTCCACAACGGATTGAAGCGCGCGTCCGAGTGAAGACTGTGCGCGAGCCACAAACAAACACAGTATCCGCGCCACTGATCGCAGCGGCAACTTGCACTTTGATCAATTGATTTCAGAAACAACACATTTCAGTGCTAGATCGACTCTTATTTAACAAACGAACGAAATGAATGCTCTGCTAGTTAATGGAGATGTTTTGTTTATTTGTATTGGTACATTCGTGCCGCGAGAAGTTTCAAAAGTGGTGGGGACAATATCGACCTTAGCAAAAAGTGGTGGGGACATGTCCCACCCGCAAATTACGCCTATGGGTCTGAGTGTGTAGTGCTTGTTGGTTGCTTAGTAACCAGCTGATCACTTAATCAGTCCGCAGCTGCAGCTAGTTACTTCTGTTGTTAGCTGCCTATATCTAGCGGGAGTGATTATTGCTGGGTGTCGATCATAGACAGTAAAAGAAATGGACACAGCGACCCCATTGGATTCAACGGAGACAAGTGAAGTCAATTAGAAACTCTTACTTCCTGGGGGTCGAGCGTACTGCGCAGACTCAAACTGAGCTTGACGACGTAGATGTGACGTGAGCAACCCGTCTGTCTTCTAGTAGCTGTGCCGATAGAAATCTGACTCATTCCCTTCCGAAACTTGCAGAGACGGAGAGTGTGAGTAGGAGGTGTCCATGAGCTAGGAGCAGGAGAAACTTTTGCTATGTATTCTGATTAATTATTTTGTCACTTTGCCTCCACGTCCCCCCGATTGCGTGCGAGCTTCTCCTCATGTCCATACGGTAATCTCTCTACTGTGCACAGAGAGTCGCGTGGTTATGACGCAATCGTTAGCCTATTTTTACAAAAATTGCTTCTACGGGGCCATTTTTATTTTATTTTTTTATTTTTTATTTTTTTTATTTAACCTTTATTTTTACAGGCAAGTCATTAAGAACAAGTTCTTATTTACAATGGCGGCCTGACAAGTGGAATAACCACTTAGGGAAAGGGGAAGTAGAGTTAAAAGGTACAAAACATTATAGATACTTACAGGTAAGCAATTACCTAAATACAATTGAAAACTCAACACAGTAGACAACAGACCACATTGACCAGCTATATGTATATAGAAATGATGAATGGAGCTACAAAGAAATATTTGCTGAGAAAAAAAAACAAACAAAAAAACATCCCCCTTCTCATTTCCCTTCTCTTTTTCCCTTTTCCTCTCCCCTTCCTCCTTATTATTTTTATTTTTGACTATGAAGAGAAACAGCTGCATGTGTCCGTGAACAGGTGTGAAATAACAGATTTAAATGATGAAGTTGAAATTAGCTTATCAATTTTGAGAGTATTTTGGAGCGAATTCCAGTCCCGAGCGGCAGCAGATTGAAATGTTATTAGACCAATGGCTGTTTGGGTTTTGGGGATTATTAATTGAAGATAAAGTGAAGCCCGGGTATCATAAGTGACGGGCTTTGGCTGCAGCAGGTGACCTAAGTAAGGTGGTGAGTGGCCAAGAAGGGTCTTGTAAATGAAAGTGAACCAGTGAATTTTACCGCGATTGTGAAGGGAGGACCAGTTGACAGATGTGTAAAGAGCGCAGTGGTGTGTGTTGGAAGGAGCATTTGTGGCAAACCTAATAGCGGAATGATAAAGAGTGTCAAGTTTAGACAAGGTGGATTTGCAAGCAACCCTGTAAATGGTGTCTCCGTAGTCTAAAATGGGTAGGATGGTCATTTGAATAAGAGTAAGTTTGGCAGAAGTGGTGAATGAAGAGCGGTTTCTGTAAAGAAAACCAAGCTTGGCTTTAACCTTAGATTGCAGCTTAGATATGTGGGTAGAATAAGTAAGAGATGTGTCCAACCAGATGCCCAAGTATTTATATGTAGTGACTTGTTCTAAAATAGCCCCATTACAGGTGGTGATGTTAAGTGCAGGTGGAGGCGTAGTACCCTTTCGGTGAAACCACATGATTTTTGTTTTGGAGGTATTGAGAGGTTGAGTTGTGTACAGGATTGTTGAAGTTGGTAAAAGCTTTCTTGCAGGGTAGCTTGAACCGCATCAGGGGAGGGACCTGTGGCATAAAGAACTGTATCATCAGCGTATAAGTGAATGAAAGAATTGCCAGCTGCCGATGAAATGGTATTAATATAAATTAAAAAAAGAGTTGGAGCAAGGATAGAACCTTGGGGCACACCCCTGATGATCGGGAGAGAGTGGGATACAAGGTTTTCTAATCTTACACTTTGAACCCGGTGTGAGAGAAAATTTGTGAACCAAACCAGTGAGTGATCAGTGACACCAATGCTGCTGAGTCTGTCAATGAGTATGTTGTGGACCACAGAGTCAAAAGCTTTTGCAAGGTCAATGAATATAGCAGCGCAGTGTTGTTTGGTATCTAACGCAGATGTAATATCATTGAGTACTTTAGTGGTAGCTGTGACACAACCATACCCTGATCGGAAGCCAGACTGTGCCCCGGATATGATATCGTAAGCATTCAGATAATTGATAAGTTGTTTGTTGACAAGTTTCTCCACAATTTTAGACACACAAGGCAGGATTGAAATTGGCCTGTAATTATTTAGATCAGCCTGATTACCGCCCTTATATAGTGGAAGCACCACCGCTTCTTTCCAAGCCGGTGGAATCTCGGATGTATGGATGGAGAGATTAATGAGTGCTGTTAATGGAGCCGCAATGACAGGGGCAGCAATTTTAATAAAAAAGGCGGCAAGATCATCTGACCCAACTGCTTTATTGGGGTCCAGAGCGGTCAATTCTTTCAGGACTTCCTCCATTAAAACAGGGCGGATGGAAAAACTGTGTGGAGGTGCAGAAAGGCTGCAGGGATTAGAGGCTACAGGAGCTATAGCAGTAGAGATGGGAGCTTTGGGAACAAAGCCTGAATTTATGAAGTGGTGATTGAATGCGTTAGCCATGGTGTTTTTATTAATGACAACTATATCATCCACTTTTAGTGACAAAGGAATGGTCCGGGGTTTGTTTTCAAGTTTTTTCACCGTTTTCCAAAATGCTTTTGGATTTGCTCCACAAAGTGTGAACTGTTCTTTAAAGAAGCTAGTTTTAGCCTCCCTCACCGCTTGTGTGGCCTTGTTCCTGATTTGTCTAAATAAAAGGGTGTCTTCAGCAGATTGTGTCTTGCGGGCTTTGCGCCAGGCTGAATTTTTTTGTTGAAGCAGAACAGCTAGGTCACGGCTAACCCATGGGCTGTTGCGGTTTTTTATGCGTATCTTTTTGTATGGCGCATGTTTGTTGATCACTGCAGTAAGAAGATCTTTAAACAACAACCATGCGTCACTCACAGTGGGAATCAGGCTGACTCTATACCAACTCACATAAGCCAAATCACACAAGAAAGCTTGAGCGTCAAAATGTTTTAGGATACGCTTAGTAGTGATTATGACAGGCTGTTTGACAAAAAGTTGTTTTCTAACACAAGCAATGAAACAGTGGTCGCTGAGATCATTGCAAAAGACACCCGATTGGTACAAGAGTGGGGCGTTAGTGAGCACAACATCTATCAATGTGGCCTTATCACAATTTTTTGTGTTGTATCTAGTAGGCAGGTTTATGATTTGGTGAAGGTTTAGACCGTCAAACTGTTGTACAACTTTCTCAGGGGGCTTAAGCATGTCCCAGTTTAGATCGCCCAGTAGGATCAGCTCAGACCTGGTGAAAGGTGCAAGAGCATTGCCTAAGGCCTCTAGAGTACATGCTGGTGCAGATGGAGGGCGATAGCAGCCAGCCACAGATAAAGAAAAGCTGTTTGATAATTTACTGTTAAGGACAAGAAGATCATACTGTTTGGGTATAGACTTTGCCAGGGCTATACTACATTGAAGATATTCTTTGGTGAAAATTGCCACCCCCCCACCCTTAGATGACCTATCCTGCCGAAACAGGTTGTAACCAGTTAAATACAGGTCAGGGTAGGGAATAGAGTTGCGCAACCATGTTTCGGTGATCACTAAGACATCAGGTCTAGAACTCTCAACCCATACTTTAAGCTGGTCCAGTTTAGGTAATATGCTTCTTGTGTTTACATGCAGGAAGCCAAGATTTTTGCGCTTACAAAAGTCTTCAAAACATAGGTTATTTAAGGCCACATGACCCATAGGAGAAGCAACACCAGAAAGAACATCAGAAGAAGAAGACGGGCCAGGGTGGACATGAACATTACCAGAGATCATAAGCAGTAATATAATCAAGGCCCGACAAAGCACAGCTGAGGCACTATAGTAATGGTGTTTTAACAATACAGTTGTGTGCAGATTGTTAGGTAAAGCAATAATTCTAATAAGCATTCTCATCATAAAACATGACAGTAGAGCCGGGGCAACAGAGAATTTGTCAGGCATTAGCCCAAAAGTCCGTAAAATCATTAAGGAGGCAGAGTCTCTATCATGTGAATAGACATGGTCTGCTTTACTACCTAACTGAGCTAGAACATGTTGTTTGACTACACACGACGTAACGCGAGGCACTGAGAAATATGAGAAAAGAACTGAGAGAATGCAAAATAGTTTGAGTGTATCCATGGTTCAACACAAAAACAGAAAGTCACAAAGTCCGTGAGAGGAGCTTTTTCCAGAGTGGCTTTTTTCAGAGTGGATCCAGGTGGAACCACATAGCTAGCCAGCTAGGTATCCATATTAGTACTGTGATGGAAGTAATGCTGCAGGTAAAATAATTTTATTAATTAAAACCAGCCGTATCTAAAACATCAGGCTATATCTTAAAAACCAACAGTTAGAACAAAGAAGCACTTTCCTTCATTATAGGGAGAACAAGCCCATCAAACTCAGCGACACATCTGCACTCGAGCTCCAGTAGATAAGTAAGCTCCAGGCTCCAACCAGTCAGCATGAAACCGATCCTATATTGGTAGTTCAGTAGTTGCAGCGTCCAGACCACGGATTCCCTTCAGATTGAGAGGAATGGCCTCAAGCCCGTCAGTCAGTTGTGTTGAGGCTTCTTGTGGTGAAAAAGTTTTGTTCTTGTATCCATAATGTAAGATACAAGGTAATGGAGCCTTTTATACATTTTTGTGTTTCTTTAGAAATAAATAATGGACAAATGGAGTCTTTAAACGCCTCAGATGTAAAGTTATTCGCTGTCAAAGTGACGCCAAAATGAATGGGAGTCAATGGGATGCTAACAGCAGGTGGGGGTCCGCTAGCCAATGGCGGCGCCCGGGGCTACTTCAAAATAATATAAAACCCTGCCCCCCTGGTGTCGATTCGTCACTCTTATTTGTGCTCTCTTACCCAGTTCCGGTGCCTGAGTTTCCTTACGGAGTTATTTCCTCGATCTCGTCTGTGTTTTCAGACTTTTGGAGATCGTTTGGAGTTCTCTTCCTCCAGTTCCAGTTTGGCATCCGCTCTGGATTTATTCATATCACTCATCCTCTCCTGTGAATTTGCATTCTGGTGTCTATACGTGGTGTTTTGAGTATTATCCCTGTTACAACCTGTCTTCAATAAACTGCTTGCTTGCATTTGGATCTACGACTCTCATTCTGACACACACACACGATAAGTTATAATTAATACTAATATAATTAATACTACGATTAGTAATACTTCATACTACTAACCCTAACAAAAGCTTGTGTAAAAATCATGTTAAGTATTGGTATCGCATAAAATTGGTAAGTACCAATATGTCGATACAGATGTTGAGCAATATAAAAAAAATGTAATACAATAATGTGTTTAAAAAAGACCGCAAACAAATGAGTGCTGATACTAGTAAAATCTATATATTTGTTAAATTATGTTATGTTACATTATTATGTTCTTATTTTCTGTGACAGGCAGCCCAGAGAGATGCTACAGCGAATTAAATAAAATCTATTTTGTTACAGTTTATTATGTAACCAAAATAGCAATTATAATCTGGGGAAAAAAACTATTTGGTTACACTTTATGTGTCCCCGTTACAGTAAGTATACATTTAAGTACTAAGTAATAATAATAAACTACATGTACTTACTATAGTGTTTTAGTAGGATTAGGGTTTGGTTGAGGGTTAGTTGCATGTAATAATGCCCAATTTATAGTTATTACTGTAGTAAATACATGTAACGTGTAACAAGCACATTAAAATAAAGTGTTACCAAATTTTTATGCATAATGTGTGACTTTTCATTATAAACAAACCTGAAATAAATAAGCACTTTTATTTTGAAATGGTTTTACTACTTCCAGCTGCTTATTCAAATAGATACAAATAGATAAATAAAATATAAAAATAAAATATAAATAAAATCGTGTTAAATTGAAATATATAATAAGTATAAATCATAATTCATTAACAGTGGATCACTTGACGTAGGTGTGTATTCACAGGACACACTAGAGTCCGCAACCGCGCCATAATTTTTTACGTTGAAACGTTTAAGTTAGCGCTCATATTTATTTAAATAATAAAGCCTTTTGAAGTTTATTCGATTCCTGCTTTTACTTCCACAAAACACCTCTTAAAATAATAACTAACACTTTTCATATAATTTAAGATATACAAGTTTTTTTTATTATATTAAATCATAAAAACAAAGCATTTATTCTTACCAGATGTAATAGTCCTTAGACGGGGAGGCAACCATGTTGCCCGCATTTCTTGCACTTAATTTTACATTTCAACAAGCCAATCATTTGCAACCATTTTATTAATTTTAAAGACGATTTTTTGGTTTCTCCAACAAAAACTTTACTCAAAAAAAGTGACTGTTCTCTCCAGTGAATTGAATCCATAGAGCTGGCAGACAGAGCTAACTAAAGCAGTTTGTCGGACAATACAACCCAAACATTTTTATTTGGCACACTTTCATTAGATTGGCTTATGATGTTATCAGAATCAGATACGCCTAACCCTGGGGTTGTGTGTTGGCAGAGTTGGCACGTGACCGAGCACTTCTGTATTTAGTTAGGTATGAAGTATTTAGGTGATTATATTTATTTTAGTGCTTTATACTGGTTTAGAGGCATTGTGCACACTATCCCACAAACCAATCAACATAATTTTGTCATCTCTTTTTTGAATGACATGAAATCAACATGTCAGAAGCTTTACTGTTTTGTTACAGCCAGCGTCCCGATTTACCTGCTATTCGTCTTTCTTGAATCAGTGATGATCTGTATCTAACTTGTACTTTACTACAGCTTTCTTACATACATTATGTAATGAAGTAAATAAAACGCGTGCTTGCCTATTATGATCATCAATAATTAAATATAAAGAATGTTCTTAACAGTATTTACCTCAGTTAGTTTTATAGCAATAATCATGTAATAGTCTTTATGGGCACACCCACACTACCGACTATTAAATGCTTTAAATCAAAGAAGCCACACACCTTCATCTAAGTTATAATGTCCCTTTTAAAGAAAAGCATGTGTGAAACACTGTGGCTCACCCTGCGCACACACGACACAACACAACAATCCTTGCTGATTTATTCACATTATTGTTGTAGTTGTTGTTTTCTTCAGTTGCCAATCTCAGAGGTGGTGTAGAGATATCGGCGTGTCTTAAACTTGTGCAGGACGACCGCAGCTTTCAAGAGAGCTTGTGTTTAAGAAAAGCTGAGAAAGACACCACAGCAATGTCAGAGATTTACACAAGTGTCCTAGAACAGTTCAAGGGTAAATACACACTTTTGCAACTAGCACAACTCTGTCAGAAAAGATAGTTGGTGAGTTAGGGTTATGAATACAGAATGTAGTATTTATATTTGATGTAATAACAGTGCTTACTTTCTCTGATGTGCTGCCTATAGTGTGTGTTCTACTTCAGTCAGGTATGTAAAACTTATCATTTTAAATGGTAAATATGTTGCATATAATTAACGGAAAACTGTATGTAATTTGTTGATAGGTTATAGACTTTCTACTGATTTTTCTACAGTTTTTCACTCTAATAAGATAGTCCTAAAAGATATATTGAGAATGTCTGATAACAGTCTACTGATCGCAAACTATATATTTGTTGACAAGCAACTGGTCTTTAGTTGATTACCAACAGATGCTAAACTAAAGATTTTGTCAGTTTTTAATGTTTAAATAGTCATCTATGGCACTGTAACGGCTGAACGGCTACTAGTAACTAGTAGAGTCTGAACAGATGTACTATCACAATAAAGTGTACCAGCTATTTTTGCAAATAACTTGAAACCCAAAACTACAAAATACACTAATCTGACCTACAAGTCTTCTGTAGAAAAGCAAACAAAGAAATAAACCTCTGCGATGTTGACCGACACAGAAGAGTCTCAAGAACACGCGTCACTAATGAACGTTCTGCTTTAATAATGGAAAAGCATCAAGATTGTTGTGGATTACATATGCAAAAGAAATGAGAGTTGAGATCAACATTATGATGATATTCATTACATCACATGTGCAGCATGTATATATATATATATATATATATATATATATATATATATATTTATATAAAGCCTCTAATGACATTAATGTCCTTCAGCTTCATTGACTGGTCTCCTGTAATGTCTCCTAACGATCACTTAAACCATCATTTCTCCAGACGCTGAACCGCAGAGAACGACGGAGATCCAGTGACTCTTCATCATCAGCTCAGATTCAGACAGAATGATGGAGATGTAAACACTCTTCAGCTGCTACTTACTGTATGTCTGTCTTTACTTTAGCGTCTTCATGAACACATTCAGCTCCTGTAAACTGAACAGCTGATTTACTCCATGCAATAACTGAAGCATGTGCCAGATCATCAGTGCTTTCTAAAGGTGAGGTCAAATTAAATACATTATTTCACACAGGTATAAATGCTTCAACACTAGGGTTTATGTTTGAATGCTTCACTTGATTGAAATGAACTTCACAGTGTCCAGTTTTGTAAACCCCCCAAACATTCTCCTTATCCAACACCAACCATCTTTAGATGATCGCAACAAAATATTCGTTGTCCAATAACATCCACAAACATCCTTCCTTTCTCATTTTGACCTTCTTCCATCAGGGCTGAAACTGACTACGTTTTTTTAGTAATGTTCTCATCATTCAGGTCTGAAATGCACTTTCATGCCACGTTGTGCTAATATATGGCTATAGTAAATATAGATTGGAAGCATTTAGTCCTCTGAAGTAAGTGATTCATGTAAGTCACTGCCGTAGTTATTCATAAAATCAGATTCAGTTAATCTTCACACATGAGCATTCAAAGAATCAAACCACTAACCCTCCAGCAGAACCCAGTGAAACTGTGCATAAAAGAATATTCCAGGTCATTATTCAACCGTATCTGTAGAGGGCGTCGGTGAGCTGTCATTTACCACAGCCAATCATTCTCACTCATTAGTCCCGCCTCAAATAACAACTTTAGTGTGAATATCACTCATGTTTAACTAAAGAATTAATACAAGTGCTTAAAAACACAAGCTTCTCATTACTGCGTTTAAACAGAATGACTTCCATTATTATAAAGACTTTCTGTTCTGCAAACTAATAGAAGAGTCAACAACTTTCTATGGTATTAGACAGCGAGTCACAAACGCATTCAAAGAAATTACTTTGAGAGAAAAGTCTTAAGGAACCCTGATCATATGGTTTCTTCTAGAGAGCACTGGACTGGAACAGAATAAAGCGGTTCTCGGGTGCTTTAAAAAAATCTAAATATAACGTCCGGTGACAGGACAGACTTCTCTATGGTGATGATGCGCGCAGGACCGCTCCAATCATTCAGTGCGATTAAACCCCGCCCCTTACATTCAGACCCGCCCCCATCCAATCAACAACTGCTGGACAGAACCAAGCCCCGCCCTACATTTCTTCTTTTCCGATAATCAGTTTCATTCAGATGTAAGGCACAATACAGAAGAAAAGATCTGCCGCTACTTCTGTTACACTGCGACCTTTCAGAAGTCTTTTAACTGTCCATGCCATCTTTAACAGCAAAGCTTATGGTGAGATGCTCAAAAACAGCCAAAGACGTCTGCATGTGTGTGGATGAAGGAGAGGAACTTTACAAATGCAACCTTTTCTGAAAACACAGCACACTAATCAAAGCACCACAACTGAAAAATCAAACTAAAGAAAGATCTACACCAAACCGTTGCTCTCACTGATCGACTGCTCCATTCACACAGACTCCAGAAGAAACGTGTAGTGAACTTTAGAAGCAGTCTCTGCACCGACGTGTTTGTTCGTGCCATCGGACCGTCCGGCGCTGGAAGCCAGTTTATTGTTCTGCTTATCTCTTGTATTTTGCACATGTAGTCTCAGCTGAGATGGAGGAGCTGTGAGAATAACGAGAAGCTCTAGCTGAATGGGTTGATATAGACTGGGCTGTTGCTTCTCTGGTATTATTGTGTTCAAATTGCACTGAAAGACATGAGGAGTGATGATGATGGTGGCCAGATGAAGTGAGCAGTGGTGTTGGGCTGGTCTCTGGAGGAGTGACGATGATGATGATGATGATGATGGTCAGATGAAGTGAACAGTGGTGTTGGGCTGGTCTCTGGAGTGATGATGATGGTGATGGTCAGATGAAGGTGGAGTCGAGTGCGCTGCTGTCGTGGGTGTTGCGAGCGCGAGCTTCAAACAGCTGCTTGATCAGCGCAGATTTCTCCTGCTCCAGCTGAGTGATGCGCTCGCTCTTCTCTGTCACTTCCTGTAGGTGAAAAACACATGAATATGCAAATAGCCCCGCCTCCAATCACTCACACCAGTTCAGAGATCAGAGATCCACTTTGTCAGTTTTACCGTAGTAAATGCTGCTCGATGGCAAGTGGAAATACTGGTTTATTTCAGCCATATACTGTAGGGATGTATCTGTCAAGTATCGATAGTACCGAACATTTAATGCACTATAGCATGTAGGTTGAACCCAAACAGATTATCAGAGCAAATCTGTCATTTTAAAACTTTGGCATTGGCAAGTGTTCAAAGTGTTCAAATCACACTTATCTGACCATTATCAGTTTGTAGCAGTAAACGAAGTTCAGTATGGCGTACCACAAGGCTCAGTACTAGGACCGCTGCTGTTCACTCTGTACATGCTACGCTTGAGAGATATCGTTAGGAAGCATGGCATTAGCTTTCACTGTTATGCTGATGATACTCAGCTCTATATTTCTTCACGCCCTGACGAAACTTACCAATTCACAAAATTAACGTAATGCATAGCTGATATAAAAAACTGGATGACTAGTAATTTCCTACTACTAAATTCTGAAAAAACAATCTAACACTTGATGGCTGCTCTGTCAAGTCTTCGTCGTCGGTCAGGAACCTGGGTGTGTGTGTGTGTGTGTGTTTGTGTGCTCTTTGATACCAATCTTTCATTTGAAAGTCACGTTTCTAGCATTTGTAAAACCGCATTCTTCCATCTTAAAAATATATCTAAATTACGTCACATGCTCTCATTGACAAATGCGGAACAGTTAGTTCATGTGTTCATGACCTCAAGGCTAGATTATTGTAATGCTGTTATGGGTGGTTGCCCTGCACGCTTAACCCTCTGAGGTCGACAAACGCGCCCCCGCGTTTTGCTGGATTTTCTTCACATAGTAGCACTATAAACTTAAATTACTCCGTCATTTATGGTCATACAGAAAAAAGAAATATAAAAAAAATAATCTGTGATATTTCTCCTTTTGAATGTGTCCACTTACAATCAAATCAAAACATTGTGCTTTTGTAAAATAAAGAAAATAAACAGGGTGTGCGTTCTGCCTCTCCGTCGCGGTGAACTTTTTTTTCTTGAGCACGTCTATAAACTGAAACAAAACTCAGCGAATCCTTCTCACACATTTATGAGCCATATACCTTTATACACATTTAAGTGTGTACTTTTAAATGATCGGATTCAAAACGAAAACAAATATTCTCTGTTTAAGTAATTTGTATAAAACCAACAAGATGTCCAGCTTCTCAAACGCTTGCTCATTACAGTTAATTTGGCCACGCCCACTCGCGCAAAAGAGATTCACATGCAAATCTCCACATGGAACGCGAACTCGCTCATTACCTCAACAACAAAACACTTCACTTCACTTTTCGTCGAGTTTGAAAGACGTGCCTGAGCTTACATTGGATTTAGGCTACCTCAGAAGAAGAAGAACGCGATTTGAAGACAAGAAAGATGTAAGGTAAGAAATTCTTACATATTAGTTTGTTATTGTTGCATAAATGTCACGTTGCAGTTGAACTGTTGCTAGATATATGGGGAATATTATAATATTTAGACCCGTGTTTACTGTTACTGTGTTTGTGGATATCTGCTCAAACGTAGATATGTATATGGTAACCATAATGTTTTATATTTGAGCGCGATCGCGTTTGAATGTATCATATTTTGGAGCGCGCTGTGGGTTTGAATGTATCATATTTTGGATAGCGATCGCGTTTGAATGTATCATATTTTGCAGCGCGATCGCGTTTGAATGTAGGCTATCATATTTTGGATCGCGTTTGAAAGTATCATATTTTGCAGCGCGATCGCGATTGAATGTATCATATTTTGGATGAAAGCAAAACGCACCAAACGGCTTCATGTTTTTATTATTATCTCATTTCATATCATCATAACGGATGGAAACATTTGAAGTAACATGATAATCAATATCTTTTTCTCTAGCTTAGTTGTTACTGAAATCTTTTGGAAGATTTATACTGCTATAGGTTATTTATTGTTATTATTATTTTATCCGGCACTGCGCATATACCTTATGCCTACAAGGCACAACAAACCTGGTGTTCATTATATTATTGTTGGAAACATTTGTGTGTGTGTGTGTGTATTCTGTGAATTTTAAAAAGGAATTTTAAAAAGCAATTTTAACCAGAAAAATCTAATATTTATTTCCAAAATCGTGCAGGCCTTTCTCTTGATATCAGTATGTTCACTTTTTTTTTTTCAGGGCCCAGATGCAACTGAGGACTTCAACATTCACATGAGTCTCTGTACGTGAACATGGTAAAGTGAAAATCTTGGAAATGAAAGGTATGTACAATGTTTTTAGGAATGGCACAAAGGTCTCTGTCTTTGAAGTGCTTTTTTGGCATGTGTTGTGTATCTTTGGATTATGTTGTGTTGTAAATAAATCCAAACAATTTAAAAGCCATTCTTTTTTAAATCTCCTCATTCTTTGTGCAAGGTTGCTCTGAATGACAGGGCCTGATCGCTCCTAATAGGGCAGTTAGGGGAGGTTCTTTGTCTTTCTCAGGTGTTGAAGGCTTACATATTCATGAGATGATCACGCCTCTTCGCATATGGCTTTCTCACACAAAACACGTCTTAGAAATTTTAAATCAATATATTGTCTTATCTGAATGAGCAGTCAGGGTGATTTTCACATAGTTTTGGAGCAAATATTCTAGGCTACGTGATACAATTTTCAAAAGTCTTGTGAAGAAATAATCAGTATGGGTTTCATGGCCTTATTTCAGTGACAATTTTTTGGGGTATTTTCACAAACCACGCATAAATGTCATTATCTCAAAACTACAAACTTTTACATACATGCTTGCTGATATATTATTGTAGCAGAGTTTGTGCTAAATACAGTGTAATAAGACTTTAGCCATGACAATGTCACAAGTAACAGAAATAAGCACAAATGTCAGAGCATGTCAGAACACCTCCAGGGCCAGAAAACAGCTCAGACCTCAGAGGGTTAAACATTGTATACATTTTAAAATATTGCTGATTACTTACAAAGCACTAAATGGTTTAGCTCCACAGTGCTTGAGCGAGCTCTTAACGCATTATAGTCCTTCACGTCTATTGCGATCTCAAAATTCCGGCCAGTTGATAATACCTAGAATATCAAAATCGACTGCTGGCGGTAGATCCTTCTCCTATTTAGCACCAAAACTCTGGAACAGTCTTCCTAACATTGTCAGGGAAGCAGACACACTCTTGTCAGTTCAAAGCTAGACTAAAAACACATCTCTTTGACCTAGCATACACATAACACATTGTGTGACTGTAATGTGACTCATTTCTGAATGAAACAGGAAACCGAGTTCACATTTTTTTTTTTTATCCCGAGTTCACGGATCTGATCGGGTGTTAGGAGTGATATGTGTGGTCCGGGTGTGTGTGTGACCTCTGACCTGTGTGAGCAGGCGGTTGTGCTCCTTCAGTGTGTGTATGGCCTGAGGAGGAGCAGTGCTGGACGAGACGCCGGCCGACAGCGAGTCTGAGGACGAGACCGTCTGAGAACAGCAAACACACACACACCGCAGATACTGATTCAGCTGTAGAATAATTATCAGGAAACTAAAGCAACATCACTTGATTATTGTCAATCACCTTCACATTTTCCACCACAATAATATATCTATATATAATATATATAATTAAGGTTTAATTCTAATTAATAATATAATATAAATAATTAGGTTTATACGAACCTTCCCAGAAACGGAAATTAAGTCACTGAGGCAGCGCGTGATTTCCTGCAGTTTAGGCAGAAGAACATCCATTCGACTTTGACAAGATTCAGCCAAAAACTCCTGAAGAAACACAATATGGTGTCAGAAATGAGCTTTTAGATTAATGAGGTCAGTATTTGACACCTGGAATTGATTTCTGGGGCATCTGTATTAACCACAGAAACACACATTCACTGTTAATTTACGTCAAACACTGAAATCAAATTAGCATTTAGAATTTTTCCTTGACAAAGTTTTTTATTATCTTCAAGCTCAGTTTAGTTCTGACACACACGCCTGTAGTTCTCACTGGACTGAAGCTAAACTCGGCTGATATGAATGAAAACTGCTCTAAAACTTCAATGCAAACCTCCACTGTTATGCCGTCGTTCGCTGCACTCCACACTCTGAAATATGATCAATTCTGATAGAATACTTTTTGAGTTACTGGGAAAGTTTTTAAAACTCACAACTAGACTACAATGAAATATCATTAAAAATGACAGCATTTTTGTCAGAGCTCTGGTTGGGTTAGGGTTCTTAATTTCGGTCAGAAATACTGAGACTCTCAGACTGCTAGAAATTATCAATAAATAAATCCAGTGGTTTTGAATGAGATGTCTTGATGAGCACAGTAATGACGGCGTGTTAAACCAGGGAAACATACGGTGGAGTGGCGGCTCTGGCCCACGAGTCTCTGGGTCTCAGTGATGTTGTGGATCTGGGTCTGGTACCATTCTCTGGCTCGCTCCAACACATCCAGGCCGGCCAGCAGAGAGTCCTTCTCCTGCTCCAGCTCTTTCATCTGCTTCAGCTGACAGAAACACACCGTTAAACTCGTTAAAAACCTGCTCCTGAAGACCAGGGCTGATGCACAAGCCTAAAAATCTAATGTTAGACTTTTTAAGACCCGAAGAAATGAAAAATACCGTATGTGCACATAAAGAACACTATAATTAGAGCCCGACCGATTTATCAGCCGATATGAGCCTGTTACAGACATATCTGCATCGGCGTATATGACGCAGATATAATGCTTGTAAATTGTGTAATTACGTAGTTTGTCCAGCAGAGCGCGCTCCATTGTTTGCTACTGGCGACCCAGAACCCTTTCACTTCAGTAAGGAAGACGGAAGAACCCATTATAGTCAGTGATGTTGTGTGCTAGTGTGAAGAAGCCACAGCGCTTCAGCCTTCAGTTTATGATGCGTTTATTGTTCACCTGCTGCTCGTGGTAACATCACCCAAACTGCTGAAGCTTTCATCACGGTATTGAATCAAGTTACAAAACAAGTGTTGTCCTATTAAACAGGTTTAATAACTTTTTTATTATAATAAGAAATGAACATTTAAATTCAATACATAAATGTAAACAAACATCTAAATTATTAAACAGACTAAAGTGCAAAATAACTATAAAGAACAAAAATAAAGAATCAGAACATCTAAGGCATGATTTAGTCCATATTAAAATGTAAAAATGTTCAAGTGTAAACAAATGTATAAAAAGACTCAATTTCTTTTCTTTTTTTACTAAGTATTTAAGTAGGCCTCTTGGTGCTGTGATGAACAATAGCGTTGCACGATATATCGGCCGATACATGATCATTTTTAATGTTATCGTGATTAGGGCCACAACATCTAATCAAATAAAATTGATAATCGATAATGAAAATTATCTACAATGAATGTCATTATGGATTAGTCGCTTCTGTCCACCACGCACGGAAAACTTCCGTCAGCCGCGTCAAATTACAGCACTGAATAACGCATATCTGTGGACAAAATACATCTAAAACAGTGGAGGAACAGAGTGAGCTGCTGGTGCGTGATGCTAACCCTTGTGCACACCGGGACGATTATCACATGCTTATCGCCGAAGTTTAACGCCTTGTGACTAAACAAAGGGTGCCAATGTGAGTATGCACACCAACGCTCAAACGCTCAAGCGCTAGGCCTAAAAGCGTTTTTTTTTTTTTTTTTTTTACGCCTCAGGATTGTTTTTTGGGTTTGACGTGCCGCATTCAAAACTGGCCGACCAATGAGATTGGTGCTTTTGTTCACGTGCCTGGAGCTGCTGAAGTTACAGTACCTGGTGGCGCTCAAGCACAAAACGGTCTTGCCTACACATTGATAGAAGAAGACGACGAAGATGAAGTAAGTAGATGAAGAAGAAGATGCAATGAGGCAAGATGACTGTAGAGCTGCTGGTCTCTTTGGTGTCTGAACACAAAGAACTGTATGACAAACGCCACAGCGACTACAAACATCTTGATAAGAGGGAGATGTTATGGAGAGGAATTGCAGATCAAATAGGATTGGATGGTGAGTAATAAGCGCCATCTACTGTCAGGGAGTGAATTTGCACGTTCACTCGGCGCATTGCAAGTGAAAATCGATTGGGTATGAACACAAAGACACGTCGAAAAACGTTGGCGATAAGCACACACGATAATCGTAGGCTTTAGCGTAGTGGTTCTCAACGGGGGCGTTCAGAGAACAACTGGGGGCGTTGGAAGCAACATTTTTGAAAGGGGGGCTGTGATGATGAACCAGGTCAATGACATCATCACTAGAGTTCAAGCCTAGTGCTATTTTGAATTTACTTGGTGTGCTGATTGCAGGAAGGGTTTATTATGTACTGTAAGTTGGCAATGAATATGCGGATGGACAATACCAACATCAAGTGTTCAACATGTTAATGTTTTGACTGATAATAGAGAGCCATTGTTTGTTTTAAATGATTTCTTTATTGTGTAAGTTTGCATATTATAGCACCTGATCTTACCTGTCTGAGCCAGCGTTTGGAGGTGGGCTCTGGAAGTGCCAGAACATGCCATTTTTCAAGATGGAGAGAGACATGAGTGCTATGAGGTGTTAGATGTTTGAGTTTGTGGTTGTATGTTATGCATGTTTATATTATGATTATTGCATGTCAGAAATGAGTTCTTGAACATTAGTTATATTATTTAGGTGCCAATGTTTTGCTGTGATAAGTTCAGTGATAAGTGTTACGGTGAAAGGTTCCACCCCGTGACAATGGTTCATCGCACTAGTGTTTGGCGGGAAACTTGTTTATTTAAACCACTGTCTGAGCATGTTAGAGGAGGAATGTTGCATCCTGTGTATACTGTGCGAACGCTTGAACATGTCTGAGGTGAGACATGCTGATATTGTTGTGGATGTGCCACTAGGCCTTGTTTAGTGCCAGTTTTGCTGCTCACAGCATTTTTTCTTTTGTTTTTAGCACCAGTATATGTTGCATTAAGTTTATTCTTTTTTTGTTTCTTTGTTCTTTTTTTGGTTGTACTTTATGTGGACTGCACCTTGTGAAATGTAGCTTCTAAAATAAACCACAACTGGCATTTTGAAAACCACTCCATTGTACAGAGCCTTCCTAAACTTCTCCCAGGCCCCTCGAGAACACGCTACATGACAGGGGCGTTCAGGTGTTCATGGGGGGCGTTCACTAGTTTACACCAAATATACAGGCAAGACCAGATTAAACATGTAATTACTTGCAAAATAATTGCCTACAACATTCTTAAATCTGCCAGTTTAATGCGACATGTAAGCTATGTATTGTTTCTTTTGCAACGACTATTATTTTTCCAGTCATAGACCAGCGCTCAAGCACTGACTAGAATCCAGCGCTGACAAGAATCAGCATTCACATGCTCAAAAACGTGTTTCGCACTGACAACAATCCGGTGGTGGCTAGAATCCAGCGCTGACTCATGCAGCAGAGGAATGGAAAGTTGACAAGCCATTAAAAACAGTATTGACTTGAGACCTACTTAAATATTTTCAAATATTTTCAATAAAACATGTTCCCATTCAATCCGGCGATGAATTTTAAAATTAATTAAACTAAATTCTATTTATAAGGTAAAACTTTTACATTTTTAGGCTTTAACTAATGCCAATGCCTAATGCAAAAATGTTTTCTTTGTTCACCAAGTCATTTACTGCTCAAGCATTATTGTTAACTCGCAAGACTGTAAGGAGAAAATGACAATTTGATAGATAATTTAAATATATTCTGTAATCACATTTTGGTAATTTATTAATTCCGCCGTCACATCTGAGCGCGAAACGCTGCTTGGATAGTTTCAAGACAATTAAAAATAATTAATAATGTCATAATAATTTAATTGTTCATATGTGTTTACTCTTGTTAGAAGATTACACCATTGATGAAAACAAGCTAATACCAATGTATTTTAGGCCTACAATTCTAACATAATTCTTCATGAAAAATCATGATTGTATTTTTTTCCCCGAAAGTAAGGTTATATGTAAGAAGCTTCTTGCAATACTCTCCTAAATGCGTAATAAAACCTAAGAGCAAACATTACCGATTTAATGACCGTATAGATCTTATGCGCCAGAGAAACAAGCGCGCAGTCATCTTTAGGATATCGTCTTTGAACTTCCGTTTTTGCGGTCGCTCTGTTTACCACTATGGCATCGCTTTCAATGAGTAATTAGCTGGTAAAGTGGATTTACTTATTGTAAAGTTAACAAAAGTTATCATGAGGATTGTAATGTTTATAGCAGATGTCTTAACAAATGTCAGTCGACCGGGAAGATTTTACAAGCGCACTCATAATAGAAGGGACATGGATAATGGATAGGGGGCGCTGGCTCAAACACGGCAGTTTAGCGTGATATTTAACATGGCTTCCCTGTCAGGCACTCAGACAGATGCGTGTGCGGTTTAATATGTGATTTGTTTCCTTAGCGCAAAACTTTAATTTCACGGTTATATTCTTATCTGTAAGTGTTACAAATTCACACAAGTATTTCTATTTGCATGAAGGCTGGCCCTGATAGTCAGCGTTAAACTTCAGACTACACTGAATGATTGTCGGCCCTCTGATTTTCTCAGCCTTTTGCTCACATTTATGCTTTTTTTTTTAATGAAACGTACCCACCTTCAAGAGTTGATAAAAAAAGAATGCATAAAGCTAGAATAAAACTGTTTTTTAAATGTTTAAAGCAGAAGGGCTGTTCTTTCTATATATTGCATGTTCAGATATTCATTCAACAAAATATTCTGAAGCCTGAAACTTTGAAAATGCTGACAACTTTTTTTCAAAGCGGCAGGGAATGAGTTAAGTACATTTTTCAAGCATGCATGTATGTCCTTCTTTGAAAATTAAGTAATGATGTACAACTTGTGAATGAAGGATTTTTTTTGTGCTGATTCTTTTCAATGAACCAGTTGACAAAATGAACTATTAACAAAAGACTTTGAGACTGGGACCGATCGGTTCACAGCAGTAATCGATGCGGTTAGCGCCGGTAAAGACACTCACTGGACTCTTTTGGCCATTGGGATTTGAGAGGAGAGGGGCTGCAAAGGAGAATTGGCGGCGCGTGATGAGGCACACCTGAAGAATATGAAGCCTCATCACCGCCGGACACGCGGTCCGGAATGGAGAATCATGCATGACACCACTGACAGGCTAGGATGCCGAGCCGCTTTTCCCCTCAGTTGTCGTGGCCCAAAGAGGACAAGCTGCCGCCCCTCGTGCCTCAGACCGAAGAGAGATAAAGAAGAGCATTCGACTGCCGGACCTCGTCCCCTTACCTGGACCCATCCCATCTGTTCACTACCCATCCCATCTCTTCACTACCCCACCCATCTCTTCACTACCCCTCCCATCTCTTCACTACCCCTCCCATCTCTTCACTACCCCACCCATCTCTTCACTACCCCTCCCATCTCTTCACTACCCCTCCCATCTCTTCACTACCCCACCCATCTCTTCACTACCCCTCCCATCTCTTCACTACCCCTCCCATCTCTTCACTACCCCTCCCATCTCTTCACTACCCCTCCCATCTCTTCATTACCCCTCCCATCTCTTCACTACCCATCCCATCTCTTCACTTCCCATCCCATCTCTTCACTACCCATCCTATTCGTTATCAGTTTGTAGTAGTAAACAAATAAATGTCATATCGATAACAAGTTCATTATGGTGTACCACAAGGCTCAGTACTAGGACCGTTGCTGTTCACTCTGTACATGCTACCCTTGGGAGATCTTCGTCATCAGTTAGGAACCTGAGTGTGCTCTTTGATACCAATCTTTCATTTGAAAGTCACGTGTCTAGAATCTGTAAAACCGCATTTTTCCATCTTGAAGGGCACCTATTATGCAAAATTCACTTTTACATGGTGTTTGAACATAAATGTGTGTTGGCAGTGTGTGAGCAAAACCACCCTAGAATGATAAAAATCCACCCAGTGTTTTTTTTACAATCTCAATAAATCATAAGTACTGTCTCAGAACGAGCTGTTCTAAGATTCTATGCAATGTGACGTAGAATTGCACATGCCCCTCCCACGACTGTTGATTGACACTGCAGTTTGAGCATAGACCCGCACTGAGGGAGCTGGACACAGAGTCCGCCATTGTTTCGACGCTTGAGCAGCTGTAGACAAGAATGTCTCCTAAGCGATTGAGGTGTTTTGTTGTTGGATGTATGAATGAACATAGCAGTCTTCATTTACTCTCGTTGTTACTCGAGGATGGATCTCACCAACTGTTCATGATCCAGCTTACAGTCTCCGGAGCGACAGGACTAATGTTACTGATCACGGCAGAAATGAAAGTGAGAGCGCGCACTTTATGACAGCTCATCGAATAGTTTTACGGATATACAGTGTACCAGTTTATTAAGCACAGACTGAAAAGGTGTGTATATATTTGTTTACTGTTAATTTTAACGAGTGTTTTGTGTACTTCGCTGTATATGTTCCATGCTAATGAAAGGGAGAGAGAGACTTTTGGATAAGACTTAAATGCTCACATCTTATACTGTGTTTATTTAACTGCTCTTACAGTGATTTTCTGGAGTAAAACTAAGGCTTCATCTTTTGTGTCATGTACAATAAACTTAATTGAAATTATCTGTATATTTTGGTCATCATTCGGACGAGGTCTGCTACAGCAGGCTTGTATTAATAGTGGATAAAAGCAGATGACAAATAAGTTATAACCATAATTAAGTAGTGATGCTCCGATTGATCGGCCGCCGATCATGATCGGCCGATATTGGCAAAAAATTGCTTGATCGGCAACCCCCAAAAGCGCCGATCAAAAAAGCCGATCACATGACGTAAATAACTCGCGCAACTTTTCCGCATGCGCGGCAACACAACAGCAGAGCAGAGCTTGCTTAACAGTGGCAAAATGAGTTCTCCTATGACGGCAATTCAATGGCAATTATAAACGAGCGCACAACTGATGCTGGCGCGCGCGGTAAATGACATTCGCGAGAGGATAACAGATCTACGCGCGAGGAAACGGGAACTCGCGAGCTCATTCAAACCCTGCGCGGGCGCATGACATCTCTGCCCTCGCGCGCGCGCATGATCATTCCCCACACTCTCGCGCTTGATCTCCTCTCGCCTGCTGATTTTGCTCGCTCAAACACTTTTATTTTTGGCAGTCGAGGGGCGGGACTTACTGTTTTAATAACCTCAAATGTCATTGTCATTATTTTATTTTTTGGATCTGATGTAGTTAGTTCCTCAACTACATCCATTGTAGTCTGCCTGACCCCTCTTTGTTTTGAAAAATTATACTGTGCCTTATTTAGAAAAGGTGGCCTACAGTAGCCTTATGTAATCTTGTTTTCTAACTACAATTAAATAAATATTGGTGGTTCTTCAAGATTTTCTTGACTCTAGCATATTTCCATTCTGTGATCGGCAGTGATCGGCAATCGGCAGATCATGATTTTGGTGATCGGTAATCGGTGATCGGCCCCAAAAATGCTGATCGGAGCATCACTAAACTATACCTGTTCAATCTCCATACAGCATATATTCTCTGGCTCTGTGGGCATTATTGTCCGACTCCGAGTCGAAATGAACACCGCTACTGAGAGTTTCTGTTTTGATATTATCAGATGAGATTGTCCTAGCTCTTAGCGCGAGCTCGTGAGGCTCCGCCCCCTGTGCCATGCAGCAGCAGTTCATTTGCATTTAAAGGGCACACACTAAAACGGCACGTTTTTCTGAGCCCCAAAAAATGACAATTTAAACATGCTGTAAAAAAATATCTGTTGGGTATTTTGAGCTAAAACTTCACATACATACTCTGGGGACATAAGAGACTTATTTTACATCTTGTGAAAAGGGTCATAATAGGTGCCCTTTAAAAATATATCTAAATTACGTCATATGCTTTCAATGAAAAATACATAACAGTTAGTTTATGCGTTCATGACCTCAAGGCTAGATTATTGTAATGCTCTTATGGGTAGTTGCCCTGCACGCTTAATAAACAAACTACAGCTGGTCCAAAACACAGCAGCTTCAAATATTGTTTACAAATCTGTCTAAATCTGTGTTAGTAAGCACTTCTCCTTTGCTGAGATAATCCATCCAACTCACAGGTGTGGCATATCAAGATGCTGACTAGACAGTATGATTATTGCACATGTGTGCCTTAGGCTGGCCACAATAAAAGGCCACTCTAAAATGTGCAGTTTTACTGTATTGGGTACTTACTGTATACACATTCGATGGTGTCTGGCACTTTGGAGAGGTGTTCTCTTCACGGATGAATCCCGGTTTTCACTGTACAGGGCAGACGGCAGACAGCGTGTATGGCGTCGTGTGGGTGAGCGGTTTGCTGATGTCAACGTTGTGGATCGAGTGGCCCATGGTGGCGGTGGGGTTATGGTATGGGCAGGCATATGTTATGGACAACGAACACAGGTGCATTTTATTGATGGCATTTTGAATGCACAGAGATACCGTGACGAGATCCTGAGGCCCATTATTGTGCCATTCACCCATGACCATCACCTCATGTTGCAGCATGATAATGCACGGCCCCATGTTGCAAGGATCTGTACACAATTCCTGGAACAGGGCTCGAAACTAACTTTTTTCACTAGGAGCACAATGGCCCCCAACTGAAAATTTTAGAGGCACAACCAGAAAATTTAGAAGCACACACCGTAAATCAACATGCTAACCAAATATTCACATTTCTACTAATTTCCACTGTATTACTAATAAATACTTTAATAATAGATGCAGAAATTACAATGTGCTGTTTCAAATTCAGTGTCACATTTTATTGTGCACTTTTGAAGATGCAACAAAAAGGTAAACCGACCGCACCATCGCTGTCATGACAGTACAAATATTATAAAAAATATACCATACATTCAGAATAAAAAAAGTGCTTACTACCTTTCGGTCATTTCACAGTTCCAAACAATACTTAACACGATTTATTAACATGTCACAGCATACTCTATGCTTGAGGCCAGGGCCTGAATTTCGTTTTGGAAAATGGGGGGAAATCCCCCCTTAGGTGATTCTTATGGGGGGGAATTTTTTATTTGAGGGGGGAGTTTAGACTTTTTTTTTTATTACATTTATCTCGCCTAAATGTATGCTCACTCATTGCGTTTTTACAATGGGGTAATTTTGTTCTTAAGAATTTACACAACACAAGGAAGCTTGATTTCAATCTCTGAATTAAATTGAAAAAAGTAGCACAAATAAATACAATAGAATAAAGATACCAATAAAGAGAAATAAAGAGAAAAGTTTTTGCTTAGGTCTAACACTAGTATTCAGAAATACAGAGACTGAATAAAGTAATCAAATGAAAAATAACACTGGGTATTATTTTAGTCCTGACTAAATTAAATACATAGGCTATTAATCCTGATTCCTTAAAATGAAAGCTATGTTTTGTTGTTTTGACAACCAAATGAATGACAGACACATATGGCTGCTGTCCCTTTAAGAGCTAGTGCACGGATCCTGTTTTCATTATACGGTCACGTACGATTTATGCTTATTGAAGACATAACCGACTGTGTTTAGAGGATACTCACCAAGACCGAAATTTACATAATATTTGCATGCTTTTGACTGTTAAAGCGATATAATCCACGAAAAATAACTTTTGTTACCCACGAGCTGTTTGCGAGGCGGCTTTACGTATGTGTGCAAAGAAAAAAAGACCATCTCTCAGACAGCGCGCAAGTAGCCTACCGAATAGTTTAAAATCGCGTGAATGTTTAAACTGGTAAGACTTAAAAAGACGTGCAAATGGTAAACTTTAGTTACTCGTCATGATGCAATGCTGGCGATTATGCAAGTGACAATTGCGTCTATCCCGACTCTCGAAACGCGAGAATGTATTATCGCCCCCTGCAGCGTTTACCTTGTTCAACCCATTTTGAGAGACGAGAAGACGCCGCACCGCTGAATCATTCATGCTGTTTGTGAAATTGTGTCTCGCAGACAGTTTTAAAATTTTATTTTATAATCTGTGTGGATTAATTTAATAATACAACCTACATGCTAAAGTGAATCTATGTTTGCAGGAATTTCCCGCATTATAAGTGGGAGACCTGCGGGAATGATTCAAATTGTGCGCAATTCCCTGCAATCCCGCGCCGAAATTCAAGCCCTGCTTGAGGCTAAGATTGGGTTCAACTAGTATATTGTGCTTAAACTGCAAAGTGCCTGCACTGTCGGCAAACTTTGTGTTCCCGCAGTTCTGGGGTAGCGACTGCAACATTCACAGTTCATGGAGTTCGTCTCCTTACAGTTCCTCAACCAGCTGAATTCTCAGCAGCCAGTCTTCCCGAAAATGGTGGGTTCGGGCCTTTTTCGCCACACAAACCTCTGACTCTGAATCATCATCCGACTGTGACACTGTAGACTCTAGCACTGGCACAGGCACACTAGCCACAGGTCGGAAGAACGAGTCAATAGTTCGCTTGCTCATTGCTCAGACGCACATAGCAGGTTGTGATATTTGTCTCCGTCTCCTTCCCACAGACGTTTACGAGCGCTCGGTTATCTCTAGGACCTCTCGTGTTATCTCTCGTGTTCCAGGTCCTGCCAATATCCAGCAACTTCACACAGCCATTGAAGAAGAGTGGATCAACATTCCACAGGCCACAATCAACAACCTATTTTTTCTTACCCCGGACCCCCCCAATACAGTACATCTGCACATTTTAGAGTGGCCTTTTATTGTGGCCAGCTTAAGGCACACCTGTGCAATAATCATACTGTCTAGTCAGCATCTTGATATGCCACACCTGGTGGATGGATTATCTTGGCAAAGGAGAAGTGCTCGCTAACACAGATTTAGACAGATTTGTGAACAATATTTGAGAGAAATAGGCCTTTTGTGTACATAGAAAAAGTCTTAGATCTTTGAGTTCAGCTCATGAAACAATAGGGGCAAAAACAAAAGTGTTGTATTTATAATTTTGTTCAGTGTATATATAAATGAATTAAAGTAATAACTTAAATTTTTTACAACAAAAATGAAGACGCTATTTTCTTCTGGAAACATTGTTGCATTATTTTCCTGTTATCTCTGTAAAGCTGCTTTGAAACAATCTGTATTATAAAAAGCGCTATATAAATAAAGGTGACTTGACTTGACTACCCATCCCATCTCTTCACTACCCATCCCATCTCTTCACTACCCATCCCATCTCTTCACTACCCATCCTTCATGATTCCCTTGCACGTCAAGACACCAGATCCCCTTTTTGTTAACACTTTATTTCCCCCATTTTATGACATTTTATGTTTATTTTACTTTAATAAATGCCTCTTCGAGGCCTGACACCACTCCCACTGTGTCTGTCGTTTGCTCCTCCTGCCACTAAATAAAATTAATTAATCAATAAATATATATATAAATAAATTAGTATTTCAGTCTGGCGAGTAAGAAAACAAATGTACTAGCTAATGGCTAATGGTGAGTGTAGAGGGTTGCCAGCTCAATTCAGATCAAGTTTTCTTCTCATCCAACAGCGTCATTACAGTCAGATCAATAATATTGTTGAATATTAAGTTTCCCCAACTAATGAAGCCAGAGGCGACAGTGTCGTGGAACCCAAACCTTGTGAGAAATCAGGCTCAGTCGCTCAGTTCTCCACTGGCCAACGAACGAACACAGTGCCATCATGATTCAGGCGGCAGCACAAGTCAAAACTGAATATCATTCAGAATATTTATAATATAATATATCCATTTCATTTATATATGAGAATGTAACTGAGCTATGGAAGTTTTTTTTTTTTATATTGACTTGTAGTCTGTTACATACTTCAGCTTTTTGGGGGTTGTAAAGAGGTTTTACTTCAGCACATTCAAAAGTAAAGTAGAAACTTTATTTTTATTTTTGAAGAGAAAACTTTAAGAAACTCTTGAACATGTTTAATATAGAGCATTTCAATAAACAAAATTTGGATTAATAAAGCAGCTCGCATCAAGATGTTTTAGTCCCGTCCCCTGCAGAACGATGAACTGCCGTCTCAACTGTTTTTACAGTGGAGCGAGAGTGAAACAGGGAAATAAAGGGAGGGTGAGGCTTTGTGCCGTGTGTTTGTGTGGAGGGCCGTCGACAGGGAAAATCCTCTTTGTATAAAGAGATGAGGAGCAGAGAGACACACAACCACTGTTACAACAGAAACCATGCAAACGCAGATGAGCTAGAGCCTGTCAACGCTTCTGTCCTGCTCAAATACTCAAATATGTGGAAAGGTTTTGCAGAACAGACGATTCAAGACAACGTATTGAATAAGTGAACGTCAGAAGAGCAGAGTAAACGGCCATTGTAAGAGACAATAACATCACAGTAAATACCATCACAAACACAATCATCATACACAATCTGTCCCCTGTCTGTCTCACTGTCTGTCTGTCTCACTGTCTGTCTGTCTCACTCACCCAGAGGGTAGAAGGTCAGGGCCTCTGCTGGAGAACAGGCGGCTGGCTCAGAGGGATGAAGACGGTGTGTAAGCGACCCATATAGCAGAGTCGAGGCCCCGGGCCCGAGCGCGACCGACCACCATCAGGAGGAGGACAGAGAGCTAACC
>NC_138729.1:35000-162377 GCF_965113295.1 Leuciscus leuciscus | reverse complement strand
AGGAGCGACAGCAGAGAGAGAGAGAGAGAGAGAGAGAGAGAGAGAGAGAGAGAGAGAGAGAGAGAGAGAGAGAGAGAGAGAGAGAGAGAGGAGGAGCTTCAGACACTGAACACATCAGTCACTCACATCTGTTGAGTCGACACTTTCACTGACTTTATAACAGCATGCAGAAGTTTGTCATGATGCAGCAGCAGAACAGAAACATTAATGATAACATCAAAATATCATCATCATCATGAAGCTCAAAATACTCAAGAGTTCATAAGAAACAACATTAAAAGCAGCCGGATGACATTTACAACAAACCACTCGGTTGAGTATCTCCTACATGTAGAAACTTTCAACATCCATGAAAACTTCACAACACCACATCTCCATCCACTGCGCTCACAGACACTACGATTAAGGGTGGGGAAATTATTCATATATCGTGAATTATTTAATCAATCAAACAAATCAAATCTACCTTATACAGATTCTAATTGTTTCACAAATTTCAAAAACTGATTTCCAAAATAATAGGCAGAAGTTCAAGGTACACTATGTAACTTCTGGTCCTCTAGCGGTTGAAGCATAAAAGTAGAAGTTTCTGGTGGAGGAACATTGTTTTGGTAATTTGTGAATCTGACAGCTCAAGGCTCAAAGTTACAGATTATCACCTGATCAGGGAGAACGTCACTACTAAATGGTTTTTATTTCTATAAAAACACATAACGAACGACCAACAATCTTATTGGTCAAGCCAATCCCGAGAGGTGGGACCTTTCTCAGGCCTTAAATTCCCTCTACACAAGCCCTTCCCTCTCTTGGCCTTCTCGGTACGTTCAGGTTGCTGTCCTGCGTGGCCTCACCAGGCCTTGACTCAGAGAGGACTCTCTCAACCACTCTCAAGGACAACATCAGGAGTTTGGCACAATTTCTTCATTCAATGCAGAAGTCGTCAATTGCAACTCCAACCATCAACTCTTCCGACTTCCTCCCTTCTCCTGGTTGCTCTGCACGGCCTCTCCGGCCCAGGCCACAATCTGCACTCCAGCCACGTGAACAGAGTCAAACAAACCATGCAATTTCATCACCATTTGGAACAACGTTCCAAAGTTTTGGTGCTAAATAGGAAAAGTAGCCAGCAGTTGATTTTGATATTCTAGGTATTATCAACTGGCCGGAAATTTGAGATCGCAATAGACGTGAAGGACTATAATGCGTTAAGAGCTCGCTCAAGCACTGCGGAGCTAAACCATTTAGTGCTTTGTAAGTAATCAGCAATATTTTAAAATGTATACAATGTTTAATAGGGAGCCAATGCAGTGTTGACAGAACTGGGCTAATATGGCCATACTTCCTGGTTCTGGTAAGAACTCGAGCTGCTGCGTTTTGGACCAGCTGTAGTTTGTTTATTAAGCGTGCAGGGCAACCACCCAGTAGAGCATTACAATAATCTAGCCTTGAGGTCAGGAACACATGAACTAACTGTTCTGCATTTGTCAATGAGAGCATATGACGTAATTTATATATATTTTTAAGATGGAAAAATGTGGTTTTACAGACACTAGACACGTGACTTTCAAATGAAAGATTGGTATCAAAGAGCACACCCAGGTTCCTAACCGACGACGAAGACTTAACAGAGCAGCCATCAAGTGTTAGACAGTATTCTAGGTTATTACGTGTGGACGTTTTTGTCCAATAATTAGAATCTCTGTTTTTTTCAGAATTGAGTAGTAGGAAATTACTAGCAGGGTCCGAAATTAACTTTTTGGCTCACCTGCCACGGGGACTGGTAGATGAAAAAATCCACCAGCCAAGCATATTTTTTTACCGGCCAAAATAATAAACAGCCTTTTTTTTTGTCACATATACATTCATTTTAGTACATTTAATTGAGATAATAAGGTAGGCCTATTATGTTGAATACAAACATAAAAAATTGTCCAGAGAAAAATTATAATAAAGTAGGCCTATAATAAATAAAAAACATCTATATATTGATCAGAATGAGAGAAATATATGTAATATTAGGCTACTATCATTGGGATGAAAATGAATAAAACAATTTTTGTCAGTTTTGTTACCTGACTCATGTGGAAGGGAAGGCAGAACATACTTGGTTACTTACGTAACCTCGGTTCCCTGAGAGATAAGGGAACGAGTATTGCGTTGCAAACGCTATAGGAAAACTCATTTTCTCGAGAAAGAACGGCCATGGTGTGTAAAGCAGAAACGTTATGCACGATCCGCGAGTGCTGAAGACATTCTGTACGGACTTTAGATTGGTGCGCGCCCTTTGCTCTCCAACTGCCAGCAGGACACAAATGGGCGGCGACCGCTTCTTCCAGTGCGGGAGCTTCACATATCCTTTTTCCTCAGCGCCGTCAACAGATAGAGCGTTAACTGTACGTACACACCGCCGCCGACTTGAGCTGCAAAGAAGCTCTGGCCGCCCGTCAAGGACGCTTGTCAAAAAGTACGGGGAAGCTTGACGTGAGTGCGCGCGCGCGGCCAGCTCTCTCTCTCTCTCTCTGCTCGTTCTAGAGGCAGAAGAGCGCATGCGCGCTGAAAATTTCATATTTTGTTATAAACATTCACCCGCCAGTGTGGCGGATAGCCTTTTGAGATTTACTCGCCAAACGGAAAATCTACCCGCATTTGGCGCTTGGCGGGTGTTAATTTCGGACCCTGATTACTAGTCATCCAATTTTTTATAATCACCTATGCATTCCGTTAATTTTGTGAATTGGTAAGTTTCATTAGGGCGTGAAGAAATATAGAGCTGCGTATCATCAGCATAACAGTGAAAACTAATTCCATGCTTCCTAATGATATCTCCCAAGGGTAGCATGTACAGAGTGAAAAGCAACGGTCCTAGTACTGAGCCTTGTGGTACGCCATACTGAACTTGTGATCGATGAGACATCTCTTCATTTACTGCTACAAACTGATAACGGTCAGATAGGTATGATTTAAACCATGCTAATGCAATTCTACTATTGCCAACATAATTTTCCGAGTCTATTTAAAAGAATGTTGTGATCAATAGTATCAAATGCAGCACTAAGATCGAGTAAAACTAATAGAGAGATACAACCACAATCGGATGATAAGAGAAAATAATTTGTGACTCTGAGAGCTGTCTCGGTACTATGGTACGGTCTAAATCCTGACTGAAAATCCTCGCAGCAACTGTGTCTAAAGTGCTGGAAAAGAGAGAGTTAAAAGTTTCTGTTTCAATATCGAGTTCTTCTAAGCTATCTGGGATGCTGAGATGATGAAACTGATCAGGAAGATTATTAATAAAGCAATCTTTAGTGGCAGAAGTGATAGGTCTAACATATTTGTAACACGGAGTCGGCTTTGCAGCCTTGGCTAAATTAAGTTTGCACGAGACCAGATAATGATCGGAGATGTCTTTGCTCTGCTGCAGAATTTCAACGGCATCAACATTGATTCTGTGTGATAATATTAGATCTAGAGTATGATTATGACAATGAGTAGGTCCTGACACATGTTGTCTAACTCCAATAGAGTTAAGAATGTCTTTAAATGCCAGTCCCAATGCATCTTTTTCATTATCTACATGTATATTAAAATCACCAACAATTATGACTTTATCTGCAGCCAGAACTAACTCTGATAGAAAGTCAGCAAATTCTTTGATAAAGTCTGTATGGTGCCCTGGTGGCCTGTATACAGTAGCCAGCACAAATCTCAGGCGTGATTTATCATTTACACTATACTGCTATATTAAGCACCAACACTTCAAAAGAATTATATTTGAAACTAGACTTCTTAGTAATTATAAAAATATTACTTTTAAATTACAGCAACACCTCCCCCTTTGCCTTTCAGACGAGGTTCATGTTTATAACAATAATCTTGGGGGGTGGACTCATTTAAAGTAATGTAATAATTTGGGTTTAGCCAGGTTTCTGTCAAACACAGCACATCTAGATTATAGTCTGTAATCATATCATTAACAATAAGTGCTGTGGAAGTAAGGGATCAAATATTCAGCAACCCGAGCTTTATCATTTGCTCAGTTGTATAATATCTGTTTTTTATTTGTTGAACATCAATTACATTTTTACCCTTAGATGGGTTTGGAAGTTTTTTGTATGTCCCAATTCGCGGAACCGACACAGTCTCTATATGATGATATCTAGGTGAAAGAGGCTCTATGTGATGGGATTTATCTGACCTTGGTGACGTGAGACAGCTAGCAGACGGTCGGTTAAGCCAGTCTGTCTGCTTCCTGACCTGAGCCCCAGATTGTCATGTTTGAGCTCTAAGACTATGTGCCATATTACTAGAGAGAAGAGCAGCACCATCCCAGGAGGGATGAATACCATCTCTTTTCAACAGGTCAGGTCTGCCCCAAAAACTTTTCCAATTGTCTATGAATTCTATATTACTTTGCGGACACCACTTAGACAGCCAGCCATTGAGTGAGGACAGTCTACTAAGTATCTCATCACTCCTGCGAACAGGAAGGGGGCCAGAGCAAATTACAGTGCCTGACATCGTACTTGCGAGTTCACACACCTCTTTAACGTTAATTTTGGTTATCTCCGACTGGCGGAGTCGAACATCATTAGTGCTGACGTGAATAATAATTCCGTGTAATAGAATCGCCAATAACTAGGGCACAATCAACAGGATTCACAGTGGGTGTTTCACTGAGAGGGGAGAATCTATTTGAAGTTGTAATCGGAACGGAAGAGCGGTGTTTTGTCCTGCGACTACAGCGTCTCACCGTCACCCAGTTGCCCTGCTGCACGGGCTCTACTTCAGCCGGAACCGAACAATGTACAGAGTTCACTATGCTAGTCGCATCCAAAGCAGTTTCTAAAGCCCTTGCACTCTTACTATCCTAGACATCTATGACATTAGATGTCTAGAGAACTTACATTTATATAATAAGCATTGAACGAGCAAGCAGCTATAAGGATTAAGATGTGTAATATGATATTTTGGTTTCTGCAAAACAGTAGCTATAAGGGGACCGAGGCAATAATGATAATGCTTCTTGTATCTGCAGACTAACTATTTGATAGATGAGAAGAAATATAGTAGAGAATAAATAATGTAATAATGTAATGAAAATAAAATTTCTGATAGAATGTATGGAACCATCTATGAATGCCTGTGCTTTACAAAAAAGCAAGTAAAGGAAATTATGGGTCGGGATCATTTCCCTGAACAAGTGTGACTAAAGTTAAACAGAAACTTTGTGAAAACCTCTTAGAATATGTTGAGCGTTTCCGTGCAGCTTTGAATGTGCTGCCAATGATAATGATGAAGATTATGATTTGGCTATTGTGATTGAATAAAATTGAATCAAAAGAATACAGAGAACTGCTTATCAGTGGCTCTGTTTAAATTCCTGATTGGGACACACTGCTTCAAGGGTGTGCAGTAAGTTGGAGCCGTTTACAAGCTCATAATGATCAAACTATAGGCAAGTTGTCTGCTGCTGTAGTTGAGGCTGATACGAAGCACCATGACAGTGTTTTAATTATGGTCAGCGTGGCCATTTAGCCCGTAATTTTAAAGGGGAAATGAAGCAGTCAATCAAGTTTACATGATTTACAAAATGGATTTCCACTATAATCAACAATTATATAAGAAACATGACAAATGTAAACATATAAAAGAAAAAAGAAAAAAACGTTATATCTTTCGCGGCCAGGGCGCCGCCATTGTGCAGTATTCTAACATGTGACGTCACGGGGTTGGTTGGCTTTAAAGGCTCTGGGCTGAGTTCAGTAAAACGCAGTGAAAGACATAAAACTTAACATTAAACTACGCATAAAAAGCGTTCATCTGCTATCATATTATCATGTCAAACCTCTCATACATGTTTGCATCACACTGGCTCGTTAACAAGATGCATGTGCTGGTCGAACCAGCGAACAACTAACGTTAGGTACAGTCATTGTTAGCTAACAGCTGTAAGCATGAACTAGCTAAATAACGCTAACTTAGTACAAGACAAAAAGACGACGTCTAACGTTATGTTAACAAACTGCACACTGTAGATGTTTGTGAAATAATTTTTTATTCAATATAATGTTTTACATTTTACAGACATGTTACAAACTATTTACAGGCTATTTGCTAACATTATAGCTTGTGTGTGTGTGTGTGTGTGTGTGTGTGTGTGTGTGTGTGTGTGTGTGTGTGTGTGTGTGTGTGTGTGTGTGTGTGTGTGTGTGTGTGTGTGTGTGTGTGTGTGTGTGTGTGTGTGTGTGTGTGGACTACTCTTCAATCCTTGGCTCACTGAAATGACAAAATAAAAAAGCCGTCTTCCTGCTTCATTCTGTAACATACAGATCTGTATTATGCTATTGTTTTTGATAGTGTTATACATTTCTTACAGATAATCACGATGATCATTGCGTTTGTCTTACCGAATGTGGTATCTTCCTGTCAGCAATTACAGTTTTTCTATAAGCTTTTTTTTTATTATTAATGCCGACAGTAAAATGTTGCCAGATATTGCTACGAAAAACAAGCAACATTTAAATTTTTTTTTATAATAATCCGAAATAAGTTCAAAGCTTGTGTTTTGGAAATAAGATTAATATATCACGAACCCTAACATGCAACTTTCCACTTTAATAACTTCCTAAAGTGTGACATTAAATCAGAAAAACAAGTCCAGAAGACTACTGCCACCTTTCCATTAGATGGATCTGGCAACACTGGATCGCACCCGCACCCTCACAACGCGCCCTCAAGCCCCGTTCACTGCGCTAGATTCTCGCAGCAAAATGAATTGCAAACACTCATATGAGGTGGTTTAAACGGCTAATTAATCATTCAGAGAGCTTGAAATTTTATTTTTGAATGTAAAAAAATGACCGAGGTCCGGACCTCGTGACCTCATAGCTGGCTACGGCCATGTATCACCGGCTGTTCGACATAGCGACGTACCACTGCTCGGTTCCCACGCCGTATCGACTCAAATGCATAAGCAATGGGACACACGGGCTCAACAGGTCTTTCAAGTTCGTCTTCCTCCATTTCAAATCAATTGCGTATTCAGTCCGGTCCAGTAACGCTTCACTCTCTTCACTCACCAGCGGAACCAACCAACCCCGTTACGTAGGCTGTGACGTCACTTAAAAATGGCGACTCGCTAGCTAGATAGATAGCTAGAAATTACAAAAATAATTTTGTCATATCTGTGGTTTTAACAACTTTTTAAAATAAAATTTTTGGCAAGGTGATTTTTCTAATATATGTAGCTACTACCAGTGCCAAAACATGGACGTTTCATTTCCCCTTTAAATGCCCACTCAGAAAAGTGTGAAAGGGACAGAAATTTCTGGTGTAAATGTGGGTTTGAAAGTAGATCAGTGTTTAATACAACGATATCAAAGTTTTCGTCTGAGAATGAACAAGAGATAAAGATAAGGTCAAAAGATTGAAGTCTTAAGGAAATCCTTTTGAATTAAAGATCTATAATAATAATTTTTTATAAGTGATTGGATAAATACAGGTTCATGTAAACTTACAGACAATGATGACTCCAACAATTTAGTTGTAAAATATATAAAAATAATGTTTATGTGAAAACAAAGCTGCTATCTGAGCCTGTGTCATAAGTAATAATAAGCTATTTATAGTAAAGCACAGTGTTTCAATTGAAAATCATAGACAGAGATGTTAAAAGAAATGCTACAGGCATTTCAAACATTCTACATGTCAGATTTTATACATTTCGAGGGCAATTTGTATTTAAATGTTTCAAGAGTAAAACTGAATGATTTTAAAGAAGTCTTTAAAATAATAATACAGAACTTAAACGATAGAAGTGATGTTTTTGACTAGTTTAATTTAGGACCAGTAACTTCTCTGTATAAGCTTAGTCTCCACCATGAAACAGGGCCGATGGCTCTGGCTACAGACGTAGATGTACACTGAATGGACGGTTGTGATCTAAATTCACTGAGTACAATCTCAGCAGTGCTAGGTTGCTGATTTTAAGATGTTTAATGGATTTTAGTGATTAAATACTGCTGTTATTAACCTGTCTCCCTGTGTTAACACTATTAGGCAGTCAAAATGGCTCTGGTGGCTCTTGAATGTGCCTTCCCTAAGCTCAAGAAAACACCTGATTCTGTTGAAGAAAACTTTCAAAGATTTCGTAATGGGAAAGAGTGGTTACCAGTGTGCACGAGGTGATTTCGCAACGACGGGTAAGATCCTCTTTGGCCAAACAGAGGGCAACCTAAGGCAGGGAATCAGTGCCGCTACTGGGCATCTACCCTGAAGGGAGGTGTTTTATGTGAGATGGGTATGAGAGTGGAGCGGATGACATCATCATTACATCATTAAAGGGGGATGAGCTGTGAGAAGATACGGCAATCTGACCCAGAAATGTGAGTTCCTCCATACCACTCACCAGAAACCGCATTGCTTGGTTGGCTTGTTTTGCATTGTGACAAGTGTCTGCAACTATGCCAGGGGACAACACCCAGATGAAAAGAATATTAGAGATAAAGAGCTAATGGGAAGGGGATTTCTTTTTTGAGACCATGAGGTGATTGTCATTATTTGTTGTGGAGACGGTAACAAAACTTAATTTATATGAGGAACATGATGTTGGTTGCTTTATGGGCAAGAAGAAAAATGTATAGAAGTGTTGATGTTTAACTAATATGTCTATATCATAGTTTTACTCCTGCAGGTCATTAGACATGGCATAGGATCTAGACCAAGACATGGTGATGGCTAAAGATGAAGACTGTTTTTAAAGATTAAAGAGGAAAGAACTTAGAGAAAATCTTAGATCTTCTGAGAAAAAAATTAGAGAGAAAATCTGGATAACAAAGGTTAGGTGAAGCAAGCATTTAAACTAAAGATAACCTTAGAAATGTTACTTGAATAACATATTTTAGATTGTCGTAAGGGTTTTAATTTGAAAGTTCTATATTGTAGGGAATTTAATATTACATTGTGTCTAAGTTAGTATTATGGAACAGAGACTCAAGACAAAAAGGTTACAAATGAGAAATAGGTTTATTGAAAGAATGACGTGAGTACCAGTGGTAGATAGTAATGGAGAATGACTTCGTTAAATGACGATGGGAAATACTGACAGGTTATTGTTTTCTTGCAGACGATGAAGGAGGTAGTGGATGCTGTGGTGAGAGATCGCTGGAACACAGTGGAACGGAGAGAGGTAAGTAGCGGGACGATGGCTGGAACCAGGAAGACGAAGGAAACACTGGAAGGTAGACGATAACACTGACATCAAAGGTTAGGTAAGAGATACCAGGAGTGAGTCCTTACTCAAACGGGACCAGACAATGTGACTGTGTGAGGAGAGTGCTTTTATGCTGACTGTGCTGATGATCAAATGACGTGCATGTGCGGGTGATTAGAACTCAGGCGAGAGCGATCTCTGTGATTGTGTGGTGGTGGAGCCTGGCTGATCCCTGACAGTTAGATTCTTAAGAGGCTGTTGAAAAGATCATTTGTGTGTAAAGTGAGAGAGACTGTTTGAGTGGAGGCAGGGATGGTGCTATGTCTGACTATTATCTGTTAACCCCCTGAGGTCTACGGTATCGCCGGCGATACCAGCTCGCTTTTTTTTTATTAGTGTAAAAGAAACTCATAAATACTCTGTTGACTTTGATTTTCCATAGGAGTTTCATACATCAATCGATTCTGTTAAATGTGTATTATTTTTGTGTATACTCACAATAAAAACAAAGTGTTGTGCTTTTTGCCAAATAAAGAAAAATAAACACGAAGCGAGTTCTGCCTTCTCTCTGCCAGTGAAGTCCATTCTGAAACGCGTCCGAAAATTAACAATAACTCAGCGAATACTCAGTCAAACAGACATACAGACAGACAGGCATGAAGCTTGAATTCTCTTCTTTTAAATGAAGTCATTTATATAAAAAAACAATTATTCTCATCTTGTGAAATCTGTATTAAAAGAGAGCGATTCCAGTCGAGCTCATCTCATCTCATTACGTTATAATCGGCCCCGCCCACGGAGAGCGCGCGCTATTCAAACGCAAATGGCTGAGGCAATCCTGTGAACGCCCCCATCAGCTCGAGAAAACACACAAGTTTATTTAGATCATTACTTGTTTACACCGTCTTGCAGCGCTGTGAGGAATAATACTAATGGAAAATGTCCCTCAGAAGTGCGGGTATATCGAGGAGCGAGCTGAGGAATACAAGTAAGTTTTTTCCTTCTCACGTGAATTTCTTCACGTGGGTTTCTGTTTATGAATGAATAAACGGCAGAGATGCGCGCTGTTTACCACAGCTGGCAAAGACAGTTTAAATTTAAATCGCGTGTGTGAATGAATGATGATGTTTTAGCAAACTGTATTGCTATACTGAGATAAGTAAACATCGACTGAATGTTGAAATAAAATGTAGGCTATTTGTATAAGCAACGTATTAAACTGCAAATTAACAATATGCCCTAATATTTCATGAAAACAACGTTACAGTCAGACGAAATATGAAAGACAACATTTTGTTGACCAGATTTGGGTACAGTTTTTACTGTAGAATATACTGCCACATCAAATAAGCTTTTGTTTAGCCATTTCTATATATAAAATACTATTTTTGTCAAAAATAAAGTCATCAACTAAGATGTTAGCTGTTCCAATGTTGGTTATATTCAAACTAATGAATACATAGATAAAATGTAGGGCCTATAATCATTTTTTTTTTACAAAGAAAGAGTACACTTGAAATATTGTTGAAATTGTAATTATTGTTGTAATTGTAACCATTTTAATAAAATAGCAAAACATATTTACAAGATAGATGTAAGCAAAATCTTAAATGGTCAATATAAGTCTTCTTCTAAATATATCTTTTGTCTTTGCATTGTGGCTCAGTCAGTGTCACACCTGAGTGAATGGCTAATTATGCAGAGTGGGTGTATTCTAAGGTGTAAACCACTCCTCGTTCACGCCCCCTCGCATATTGGCTTTCCAAGCAAAACCTGTTTTACATCAATTTAAATCAATGTATGGTTTTATGTGAACGATAAAGCAAGACTATTTTCACATAATTTTGAAGAAAAAACTATAGGCGACGACATCCATAAGTCAAAAGTCTTATTGCCACATATTTAGTATGTGTTTTGTGGTCTTATTTCAAAATTTTAAATTTTTAGTTTTTTCGATAACCACGCATAAACATTATTCTCTCAAAAATGAAAACATGTACATACATGTGGCTCACATATTATTGTAGTCCTGTTTGTGCTATATAGAGTGAATTTACACCTTTGCCATTAATATGTTTATAAGCAACTGAAAAAAGCACAAATGTCAGAGCATGTCAGAACACCCCCAGGGCCCAAAAAAACGCTCAGACTCCAGAGGGTTAAAGCTGAACAAAACAAAAGACCTGAATTGGCCAATATAGGCAGTGATTGAATCTGAAGTGTTAGTCTTTCGGCCGTTGGCATTAATTATTCTGCTTAAGCAGCTGGATCTAGTGGCTTTAACTGAGGCCTGGAAATTAATGAAAGGAAAATGTGTGACGATTTACACAGATTATCGTAATTTGTTTGCAGTTGCTTATGATTTTGGGGCTGTGGTCAGAAGGTTGACCTATCTTTCATTCTGGGTTAATATCAAATTTGCTGGATGCTATTTTGTTGCCTGATCGAATTTCTACTTGTAAATGCGCAGCGCATACTAACAAAAAATATGGCATGGCAGACGCAGCTGAAAAACTGCTGCCACCGAACCGAAGGAGATTATGTGTAACATGTTATCTGAAAGTAACCTTGATTCTTCTGACTCCTAAGAGAGCATGCAGTCTTTAAATTAAGACACAGAAGTCTGTTTGGAGGAAATTTGGCTGCTGTATTAAAGAAGCGTTTGGTTTAGTGTTGATGGCAAACCTTGTTTACCGAAACATTTCTTCAACCACTATGATAAATTATGCACAGGTTGGACCATGCATCAAAAGGGGGGGGATGATAACTTTTGTTTAAAAAAAAAGAAAAAAAAAGAAGTTTGCTTTGGATTTTGTTTGGAAAACCCATTTATGGGAATGAAAGGGGTTAAACAACGAGTGCCATAAACCGAGTTGAGTTGTGTGAACATGACATGTTGTAAAGAAATGTGTTCTCTCCTATCTAACATTTATGTTTAGGCGAAAGCAGCTCAAGGAAAAGCAGCTGATACACCACTGCACGACATCAAACCGGGAGATTTATGAAGTTATTAGGGGATTATGAAAATCTGACAGTTCTTATTCAAATTATAACAATTTTGGTGTAGTAACAAGGATAATGAGTATTTTACAAAGTTTAGGTTTATGTTCATTTATGTTTTATCTTATGTTCTATTATTTTATTTTTCATGTGGGCTATACTGTGTTGGAAATAGCAAACTGCACCGGGAATGATTTGACAATGGTTAATGATGAAATGAAACAAATCAGAGATGCTGTTATCATGGGCGTCAGTTTGGTTTGAAATGTGCTGGGGACAGAGACGCATTCGGAAGTGCATTTTCAGAAGTGCTGGGTACAATGACGCATTCATTTTTTTTTTTTCTCTCTTTCGCGCAGGTTATGTTTTGAAAGACGATGTCCTGTAGCTCAGGCACTTTTCAACAGGCCCGCCCAAAACTAAAAAAAAAAAAAACTTTTACTATAGCCTATTCGAATTTTGTCAATAATTATAAATTTTTTTAGCACTTTAAGTGGGCTATTAAATTTTTTTTTTTATATGTTAAATTCTCTTTTTTAAAACATAAGCGCAGAGTGTTATGTAATATTGTGTGTGTGTGTGTGTGTGTGTGTGTGTGTGTGTGTGTGTGTAAAGAATTTGTCTGCAGCTTCTCAAAAAACAAAAACAAAAAAAAAAACAGTCAAAAACCCCACTGTCAGTGTTTTGTAAGGAACATGCAAATATGTAACATATAGCAGGAGACATTTTAATTGTTTACTAATAAAACAGTTATTTTTTATGTCAGTGTCTGTCGGCTAGACAGATAAAGTTGACGACTCGCGATCTTCGCAGCGCCAGAGAGTAATGCACATTTCATACGAATTACATAAGCAGCGCGGTCTGTTTTCTTTCGTTTTGAATTGTTCTGCTAAAGAGTAGACATTTCAAGCTATCTATATGTCTCAGGTCTGTGAGGCAATAGGCTACCTTATACGCCCACGCTGAGTTTCGGTTCATTTATGAGACGAGCTCCAGGTTCGCCAGCGCCTCCGTGTCCTGATTATCTATTTTCTAATAGCCTATATTTACATTTTATTTATTTAATCCAGACAATTGGTTGAAGAAACATCGATTAAAATTAAGATACAATTAATACAAAACGAAATTAAATTTAAAGACAGGCTTTGTGCTTTCAGTTTGAGGTCTCTGTGAAAGTTTTAAAACATTCTTTTAGTGCCGCTTTAGCGCTCACGTCCGCAGCGGAGAACTGTCTGTAACCTTTTTTTTTGTGAAATAAATTTCTAAATAAATTCGACTTAGTCCAGTGCGACTTAGGCTATGTATGTTTTTTTCTTCCTTGTGGCACATTTTTTGACTGATATACTACTCCGGAGCGACTTATAAAATAGGCTACGGACCGGTAGGCTAAGTTAGGCTATTTATTCTTTTTGTGCAATTGTCCCATAAAGTCCCATCCTTTAAGGATTAATTTATGTCCCGTTGACCGGTCCATTGCATTACGAATAAAAGCAGAATCAATAAAGTCAAAAATGTGATGTGCAGTCAGGTGGTTTGAGTGTGTGCGCGTTTTTTGACGAGTTTTATATTCTATTCTTATTATTTATTCTTATTCAAAAGTGGTGACTTCAATATTGCTCCTCATAACCACTGAAAACGGTAAAAAAAATAAAAAAAAATAAAAGAAAAAATCGAACCAAAAGTCAAATTAATATGGACGGAAGTTAAAAGTGGTGGGTACAAAATGACTCATGACGAAATCTGGTGGGTACGCGTCCCCCCCGAAATCGACGCCTATGGCTGTTATACAGAGTAGATTACTGTTAGACATGTTAACAGCTGAGAAAGGAGGAGTGTGTAAAATGTTGGGATACATCATGTTGTTTTTACATTCCAGACTATAGTGACAACATAACCAATATTATTGAGAACATGATAATGACTGTAAAAGAACTACTCAGAAGTGACAACTTATCGGTTTGAATGGTTCACCAACCACTGGGGAGGGTGGGAATATTGACATACAGTGCTGATAGTGATAGGAGTTTTGGTGTTGATGTGCCTGCCATGTGTAATACTATGTTTTTCCAGCTTTAGTGGAGATAATTGTGAAAAGTAGTTTCATATCAAATGCTTTGAATGTCTAATTGTGGGGATCAATTTGATGATGTATGTCGAAAACCAAAGAAATCTAATGATGATATGACCAGCAGAAGTTACAGTGAAAAGTATTAATTGTAGGGCTGTACTCAACCAAAGAAAATCTTGGTCGACTGAAGTCCTAAATTTTCGTCTAAAAATCGACTAAAAATGACGGTAGAAAAAAAAAACGTTAAATTAATTAGATGCGCACTGTGCGCAGTACTTGGTAGCCTTGTTGTCCGCCTAAATGAATTATAAATAAACATAAAAAACTAGTAGGCTATTTGCAGTATATTAAATCGTTTTTGACCTAATTATTTTGCACTGAAATGAGTCTGACACTCGAGTCTGTCGGCTCTGACAGTGTTGCATCACGTGCACCTGCGCAATATCATAGCTTATGATTTCCGAAAATAGTACTGTTGTCAACTAGTGATATCATCACAAGAACTGTTGAGGAATATGCAACATAATTTAGACAATTATTTTTGTCATATGTTATAATAATAAGTTATAACTGTCAGACACTATCATTTCACCGTGCATGTCCTCGCACCGAGCGAGGCTGAACAAAGCTTTTACTCTTAATAAACACAAAAGGCACGTCCACTTTAATAAAAAAAGAATATTTATTAAACAAACCAGATCAAGAGCAGAAACGAAATAAAGTGCATAACTGAAAAATAAAGCATCCTAGGCTCAAAACTAACACAACCAACAGCACAGCGCAATTGCGCATTAGGCTCCAAATAAAAAATAAAAAAGTTAGGTTATCACACTAAAACATTGAAATATGCTAATTCTGATATGTTCATAGCCTACTCAAAACAGACAGGGCAAGCTAACGCAGACAAGTGAGCTTACCACTTTTAGATGATATATCATGTTTGTCGTCGAGCTGTGGAAAACTGTTGCTTGCAAACTTTGCATTCGACCTTTTTCCTGTTATCAATTTTAACAAAATGCTGCCACACTGTCGATTTCTTTGTTGTTGACATGTTAGAAGAGGACTGACTAGGGTTGGGTATTGGTTGGGTTTTATCCGATACCAGTACCTACTCGGTATTTTTCAAACGGTTCCGGTGCTTAAACGGTTCTTAAACCGGTACTTAACCCTCTGGGGACCAAGCTGTTTTTGGGGCCCTTGAGATGTTCTGACATGCTCTGACATTTGTGCTTTTTTCAGTTATTTATAAACATGTTAATGGCAAAGGTGTAAATTCACTCTATATAGCACAAACAGGCCTACCATAATATGCGAGCAACATGTATGTAGATGTTTGTATTTTTAAGAGAATAATGTTTATGCGTGGTTATTTAAAAAAATAAAAATGAAAGTTGCTGAAATAAGACCACAAAACTCATACAAAATATGTGCCCACAAGACTTTTGACTAATGGATGTTTTCTCTTGGAGTTCTAGCTTCAAAATTATGTGAAAATAGTCTTGCTTTATCGTTCACAAAAAAAAAATACATTGATTTAAATGGTGTAAAACAGGTTTTGCTTGGAAAGCCAATATGCGAGGGGGAGGAGTAGTTTACACCTTAGATTACCCAGTCCCACCCACTCTGCATAATGACTCTGCATAATTAGCCATTCATTCAGGTGTGACACTGACTGAGCCACAATGCAAGGACAAAATAGCCTATATATTTAGAAGAAGACTTATATTGACCATTTAAGATTTTGCTTACATCTATCTTGTAAATATGTTTTGCTATTTTATTAAAAAGGTTACAATTACAACAATAATTACAATTTCAGCAATATTTCTGCAAAAAAAAGTACTCTTTCTTTGTAAAAAAAAAAAAAAAAAGATTATAGGCCTACATTTTATCATATGTATTCATTAGTTTGAATATAGCCAACATTGGAACATCTTAGTCTATGACTTTATTTTTGACAAAATAGTATTTTATATATATGAGCAGAAAAGCTTATTTGATGTGACAGTATATTCTACAGTAAAAACTGTACCCAAATCTAGTCAACAAAATGTTGTCTTTCATACTTCGCCTGACTGTAACGCAGTAACTGTAACTGTAAAAGCAGTTTATTCTTTCACACACAGACGCGCGATTCATATTTAGGCTAAACAGTCTTTACAAATATGTACCCTTCATTCATCTCACAGAAACGCTATTCATATTATAGAAACGCGATTCATCTTTTTGTTTACATAAGCCTACAACGTTATTCCATAACGTTATTCCACATTAACACTTGAGAAAGGATAACTTAGCCTACCTCACTCCTCAGCGGGATCTGCTCCTCATATCAGCACGGAAAATTTTCTCCATAAGGTAGGCTATATTATGCCTCTTTGTTTACAGCTGATGTGGGGGCGTTTCACAGACTGAAATGGTTCTCAGAATTTGCGTTTGAATAGCACGCGCTCTCCGGGGCGTGGTCAAATTACTTTTGAATGGCTCCTAATGAGCTCGACTGGAGTCGCTCTCTTTTTATACAGATTACAGAAGCTGATAATATTTGTTTTTTATATAAATTACTTCATTTAAAAGCTGCGATCTCAAGCTTTATGCCCGTGGGTCTGTTTGCCTGTTTGACTGAATTTTCGCGGAGTTATAGATAATTTTCGAACGCGTTTCAAATGGGAGTTTACTGACAGAGAGAAGGCAGAAATAGCATCATGTTAGTTTTTCTTTATTTGTCAAAAAGCAAAACACTTTATTTGTATTGTGAGTATACAGAAAAAAAATAGAAACTGAACAGGATCGATTGATGTATTACACGAAAATGAAAGATCAAAATTAACAGAGCATTTTGTGTTTATTTTTCATTGCTAAAAAAAAAAACGAGCAAAACGCGCGGGCGCGTTTTTGGTCCCCAGAGGGTTAAGAAAACGAAACTGCACACACTTTATCAAAAAAATAATACCTCTGTGTGTTTTCTGAAAAAGGTTTTCTGATTTCTGATTAAATAAAAAATTGTGCCGTTTAAAAGGCTACTGATGTAGCCGAAAACACTTAAGATCAAAATTTTGTCTTCTCATATTATTTATATATATTATATATTATATTACGTATTATATATTATAGACTTTTACAAAACAGAGAAATATCTGACACTGAGCAGAAATATTTAACACACATAGTATAGCCTCAAATAAATATACTTGATATACTTCATACTTGATATGCAAGATTTGCAGTTGGCATTAAAATACTAGACTTACCCGAAGAGGAACACTGCAGCTGAACTTGAACTTTAGTCAAGAGTGTCAGAGGTTTTGGGTTCTAATCCGCATTCGTAGTTTTTTGTTTGTTTGTTTGTTGTTGTTTTTTTTAACCCGATTATGCTCATCAGTGGTTGTATATCAAGCAGGGACACTTTATGTGCATTAGGCTATATATTTTTTATTTCACCAGAACTAATATAGGCTATGAGGCGCTGTCTAGGGCCTAAATCGAACTTCATTCACGGACACATAAAACGCTTGCATACACATATACTAAGTAGTCATACATACATATACTGCTGAATGCTCCAACTATATGAAATGCACAACGTCACATTTAAAGTCGCTCTCGCACACACACACAAACTCTACACACACGAGACGCGCGGAACTCTCCGCACACATACTCAGCTGAGACGCGAGCACACACACACACAAACTCGCGCACATACTCATCTGAGACGCGAGCACACACACACAGACACAGACACACACACACACACACACACACACACACACACACACACACACACACACACACACACACACACACACACACACACACACACACACACACACACACACACACACAAACTCGCGCACATACTCATCTGAGACGCGAGCACACACACACACACACAAACTCACGCACATACTCATCTGAGACGCGAGCACACACACACACACAAACTCGCGCACATACTCATCTGAGACGCGAGCACGCACACACAAACTCTCCGCGCACATACTCATATAGACGACGCCTCATAAATAGATCGATCTCTGCAACGTATTGAAGCGCGCGTCCGAGTGAAGAAAGTGCGGTGTGCGCGAGCCACAAGAGAAAACACTGTATCAGCGCCACTGATCGCAGCGGCAACGAGCACTTTGATCATTAAAAAAAAACACAGTTCAGCGCTAGATCGTCTCTTATTTAACAAACGAACTAAATGAATGCTCTGCTGGTTAACTGGATATGTTTTGTTATTGGATCATTTGTGCAGCGAGATGTTTTATAGGGGGCGGTGAAAAAAGTCAGGCACCGAAATCAGGCATCGAAAGTTGCGTTCTTATTCGGTCTCGATACTACCGTTTACGTCGGAACCGGTTCTCTATTGGAACCGGGTTTCGGTACCCAACCCTAGGACTGACTATTAAACGCTCTCACAATTAAATAAATAATATTCAGCATCAAACCTTCTATAGTTATCGCTCTTTCTTGGATTGGGCTAATCCAAAAAAGGTGAAAACAAGGGGGGTGTTCTGAAGACAGACTGTTACAGTGAAACAAGGGTACTCTGAAAACACCCCCATTAGCAGTTAGTGCTTTCCACCTGATGAAATGAGCGTGCCTCAGCGCGGCAAAACTGATTAAATAAACGCGGCAAAACTGATGAAATGAACGCGGCAAAAAATAGACCAATCAGAATTTTGGTCGAACCAGAACGTATCGACCAATTAATCGACTAATCGACTGGGACAGTACAGCCCTAATTAATTGAGTTAAGATATGTTTTTCCCATTCTGAACATCTATACTATTTTCTTGTTTATACTGAGGTATAAGCAGCCTAAGCTTTCTTCTTTTTAAATCTTATATAACAAGTTTAAGAGAGTGATTGTTCATATGAAAATCAGAGATGAAGAGTATAAACGTGATGTAATGACTTAAATTTGCTGTATTATTATATGAGTTATCAATGAATGATAAGGGGGGGGGGATTGTGGAAGAATTTTTTTCTTTCAGGTGTGTGTGACCATCATAAGACAGTAAAAGAGCACACACAAACCTTATTCTAATATGGAATTGTATTGGAATGGTGAAGGGTGTTTGTACTAGAGCTGAAACAACTAATCGATTTAATCGATTAAAATCGATTATTAAAATAGTTGTCAACTAATTTAGTCATCGATTAGTTTTGACAGTTTAGACAACTTTTATTTGCCGTAAGCGGCTCATTTCGTGCATATTTTAAATCTGCGGTGACCAAAGTGTGGCAGTAATGAGCCACCGGAGGTTTTACTCAGCCAGTACAGCAGAAGTAGCGAATAGCCAATAGCTGGCCTTGTTTTATGTCACGTGCTTCCCGCACAGCGTCTCTGCAGCATTCAGCGAGATGGCGGAGGCAGCAGTGGAGTAAGCTCGGGAAAGAAAAAGAAAAAAGCGGAAGATAAAACTAATCGAACGAAGCAGCATTCGGCAGTTTAGGATATCGCACAAGATTTGTCAACAAAGAAAACATTTCATCACTGGAGAGTTTATTTTTACACCATCGATTTTGATTAATATGCGCGAGGGAGAGAGAGAGCAAGACAGCGCTCGGGTGAGTGCGCGCGCGTGGCCGGGGCTCTCTCTCTGCTCGTTCTTATATATGCCCTGTCAAGCACGCCCTGTTAAACTGACAGGACTTAAAAACACATGCAAATGATACACTTTCACTCTATGATGGTTAAACTCTGCAATTAATCATTTTTTCTCGGAACTAATGTTTTGGTAGGAACGAAAGTTTACATCGAATGTTTCTCCGGAATCAGCCAGCGCGAAGGACGTCTATATTCCGATTGGTTGCTGGCGTTTGCCGCTGAACCGCGTCATAGCTCATTACCATAAAGTTGAGCTACTTTCAACTTTCTGATTGATTTCACAGCATAAGCTATAAAGCTGTTTCCCAGGTATAAGCTGTGTGTTTACAGGAAAAAATTTAATAAAATGCAATTTACTGCAACTGTATTCTGTTTTATTCTTATTCTTCGTGAAAATATGTTCTGCAAGATTCCTTAATAAGCTTTGTTCGGGATGTTAAACTACTTTAGGAGCCCAAAGGACTGCCATGGTGAAAACATTATTTGAAATCTCCTTGTGAAATTTGCTAGAGTACGTATGGGTCAGTGTTTTGATTGCAGAAGAGTTCGACAAAGGATTACTAACACATAATAAAACACAACTCCAGATATGTTTTTGATGAGGATATGACAATGCAAAATGGTTCAAATCTCTAAAAAGTCTATGTTGAATGATAAAGACCCTTTGTTAATAATTTACTTGGGAAAAAATGGGAAAAACTAAAATATAAGTACATAAACCGATTACATGGGACTGCACTATATCCTGCAACATCTTGACAGACCTGGGACTTATGCACGGATCTTATTTGTGGACTTCAGTTCGGCCTTCAATACCATCATCCCTGATCTTCTCACAGCCAAACTGACTCAGCTCTCCATGCCATCCTCAATCTGTCAGTGGATCTCCAGCTTCCTGACGGACCGGCAGCAGCGAGTGAGACTGGGGAAGCTCACATCCAGGACCCTCACCATCAGCACTGGCGCCCCCCAAGGGTGCGTTCTCTCCCCACTGCTCTTCTCCCTGTACACTAATGACTGCACTTCTAAAGACCCCTCTGTCAAGCTCCTGAAATTTGCAGACGACACCACCGTCATCGGTCTCATCCAAAATGGTGACGAGTCTGCTTACAGACTGGGGGTTGAACAGCTGGCTGTCTGGTGCAGCTATAACAACCTTGAGCTGAACACGCTCAAAACAGTGGAGATGATTGTGGACTTCAGGAGAAAATCCCCAGCACTCCCCCCTCTTACCATCATGAACAGCACTGTGGAAGCAGTGGAGTCATTCAGGTTCCTGGGCTCTACCATCTCTCAGGACCTGAAGTGGGCAAATCACATTGACTCCATTGTGAAAAAGGCCCAGCAGAGACTGTACTTCCTTCGCCAGCTGAAGAAGTTCAATCTGCCACAGGAGCTGCTGATCCAGTTCTACTCAGCTGTCATTGAGTCTGTTTTAAGCACTTCCATCACTGTCTGGTTTGGTTCAGCTACCAAATCGGACATCAGGAGACTACAACGGACAGTCCGGACAGCAGAGAGGATTATTGGTGCCCCCCTGCCAACCCTCCAGGACCTGTACTCTTCCAGAGTGAGGAAGAGAGCAGGTAAAATCATCACAGACTCCACTCACCCTGGACACCCCCTGTTTGAACTGTTACCGTCAGGACGGCGACACAGATCACTGGCCACAAGAACATCCAGGCACAGGAACAGTTTCTTTCCACAGGCCATTTCCCTTCTGAACACTTAACATGCCCCCCAATGCATATGCCTGTAAGTGCAATACTCCCACTGTCTAGTGCAATATTCTATTCTCTAAGTCAGGTGATATTTATATTTATATTATTCATACTACTCAAAATACTGTAAATATGTTCATAATCTGTAACATGCACTAGACTCCCACTGTCTAGTGTAATATTCTCTAACTCAGGTGATATTTATATTTATATTATAATTCATATTACTCAACATACTGTAAATATGTTCATAATCTGTAAATGTTTATTCAGACTAAACCCAACTGTGACCCCTTTTTTGACTTTTTATACTATTTTTATTTTTTATTTTTTTTTATATATTTTATTCTTAGAATTTGTATTACTATGTTTCTTGTTGTATTTGTATTTGTATATGTGCACTGGAAGCTTCAGTACCAAGAAAAATTCCTTGTGGGTGCAAGCACACTTGGCAATAAAGCTCTTTCTGATTCTGATTCTGATTCTGATTAATCGATTAATCGTAAAAATAATCGTCCGATTAATCGATTATCAAAATAATCGTTAGTTGCAGCCCTAGTTTGTACTTGACAGGAGAGCCTCAACTCAAGGATAAAATATCATGAACAAGTCTAAGAATGTTCCACGTACGGTTGAAAATACCATCATTGGCCTAGAAAGATAACATTCTGGGAGTCAAGACTATAAAGGAGGAAGGGTGCCCTCCCTTCACTGTCACACTCTGCAGCCACTCTGAGTAACTGTGTCACTACTGGCCTTTTCTTGCAAGAAAATAAACCTCATCAAAGACTATTGGAAATGTTTGTCTCTTGCCACCACACAAGCCAATCGCAAATGTTTTATCAAAGGTGTAATCAAGTAATGGCAATTAACGAACCATCTAATACCTTTTAATACGAGGTGTCTTTTAAGGCGTGATATCTTAGTATTACGAATTTGCACGCGCTAAAAACATGGTGTGTGAACGGCCCCTTATGGCAACGTGACTTTAGCCTAATCGAAAATATTTCCATATGTGGCTCTTTCCTCCTTTCTTGTCATCAAGTGGATTCAGAGCCAACGCATTAGCCGGTCACCATGTCGCAGTGTTTTTATGAAGAGGACGCAACTGTGCACCTTTCGGACAGCGCATCAAGAACCAGAACCCAGTCCTTCGGTACCACCGGTACTTAAGAAAAGCTGGTACCGTAAAGGTTTAATTTTTTCAGTACCTAAGTACTGGGTCTTTTGACAACACTAAAACACACTGTAGAGCCCAGATAAAACTGGACACACTTCTCATTGTTTCTTCTTCTTTTGACCTTGAGGTGTTTGGTGTGTCCCTGCTAGCTTAGTCTAACTGCAGCATAACCCATAAGTGATACCTGTTTAGCTATATCTCCTAGCTAAAATTAAATGGGTAAAACACTCCTTTCTTCCTTTCCCTTTCTGCTTTCATCTTATTATTTTATTTTGGTTCTGTTCTATTTGTTACTAGTACAACATGTAAAAAGAACCATTAGTATTTTGAGTAATAGTTTGACAACACGCTTTTCCCGTAGGCCTCAAACAGAAGGTAAATGAACTAATGCTGCCAGCCACAGGGTTCCAAAGAGAACCAACCCCGCTCAGCTTGAGAAGGCACAGGACAGATGCAAAGACCCTGACAGAGTGGAGCAACTGAAGGAGATCACCAGTCTTCAGGAGGCTCTGACAGCTGCTAAAGAACTGTCAACAGGTGTTTCACTTAACCTGTTAACCCTCACCAGTGCGTCGGCGCACTGAAGCGTTTTTTTATTTATTTAGTTCAAAGTTACTATCAGATTAAATGTTATACTTTGACAAACTATACATCATTAAAAAGATATAAGACTCAAGTTTCAGTATTTGACCACTATTGTATTCTAAGAAACTTATAGTGACAGTTATGTCTTAATTTGTGTCAGGAGTTATGAAATGAAAAAATGCATCGATCCCTTTATTATGAATTATGAGCGTCAGCTGGTCCATTCAGAAAAAAAAACTCCGTGCTGTCGTCATGACAGTGCTATACAAAACAACGTCCCTCAGGGCTTTTAGCTCAAAAATGTGCAGACTTGGAGAAATATTGATATATTCTCATAGATTCACATCATATTTCTATAGACAGGAATAATATTTATTGAATTTATACCCAAATGCGTCGATGTAATCATTATGAGCGCTTCTTACTGAGATGTGCTGTGTTTTCAATTCATACCAATAGGCTGAGGGCGCTATATGCACAATAATCCTCCATATATGGAACATGAAGAAGAGCCATAATCATGTGACCTTCAAGGACGTCACTGATAGCAGCTACACACAAAGCTAACACAGAGATCGCTGTAATATGCAGATACAGACGTTTTGAAGACAATAAAAAATATTGCAATGATATTTGATTTGCCTGTGTTCTTCAAGCAATGCCAGGTATTTTTATAATAATAGATTATATTTATAATGTATTGCTAAACGATATAGACTTTATCATTGTACATAATTCTATAAATATATTTTCTGTCTGATTTTTTTTTTATCTGAAGCCAAATTAGATCACAGAAGATTATTTAAAACACTCGAATTGCGTTATAAAGTACGTTTGCAGCACAAACATGGTTTTAATCTCATAAATGGTCGTGTATTGATGGTGTGCTAAGCTAACATGCTAGCTAGGCCCAAAATAAAGTAATTTGACATGATCTTGAAAAACATTTAACTAAATACAGAGTTTTAGACTTATCATTTTCAGATTTTAAATATAACATGGTCACACATATGGCTTTAGCTGCAGTGCATTTCTAGATTGCTACAGTGCCCACTTCAATTTTATTTTCATGAATATGTTTAATAAAAATAAATTTCTAATAACTTTACAAAATTTTGAAGCTATTTAAAAAAATGTTTTTTCATTATGACAATAATTAATTCTACATTTACAATAAACTACCAGGTGTCAGCTTTCAAATGAGATCATACTTGTGCTTTTAGTGCAAAGGGTTCATGAACTGTATCTGTTTCAGTTTGGGTATGTCATTTCTGGGGATTTTTCAAAAGTGGCGTTGCAGCTTAACAGGTTAAAGAACTTAAAGAACTGGTTGAACTCAAAGAGAGAGACGCTAAAGCCATCGACGTGCAGCCAGAGCTGAAGTCCGAACACTGACTCAGCAATGCTGCAACATTATAGATGAACTCAGTGTGGTCCAAAGAGAACTGAAACAGTCCAACCAACTGCAAATGGACTCCACATGAAAGATGTACCCTACTGAACTTCACATCAGCAGCGTAAGCATCCCCAGCCCCTGCACAAAGGGGGGCAGAGCTTAACACTTCACCAGCCAGTGTCCTGAGAGCCTCTGCAGCCGCAGGAGTAAAAGGAATAATATAGACAAACCCTGAAACGGCACACGAAGTGACACTCAAAGACCTCATGCGAAAATGGACAGAAATATCCCTGCATTCACACCAGAGCTTGCAGGAGACCATGACGTCCCTGCCAATCTACGAGACATTGATTTTCACCTGCAGTCTTCGACCGGTGTGACACACCAAGACAGACTCTGTCTCCTCTGGATCACATCCAGCCCAGAGTAGCGGCGCGTTCTGGCTCTGGCACTACCAGCAGCTGGAACAAGCCATCATAATAGGATTCTCAGACTTTAGAGTCTGAATGCAGACTGGGCCGTGCCCCAGACACCAAGCAGGGCAGACCTAAAAAGTGCTACTACCACAGACTCAGACGAGCTTACCTCAGAGCTTGCAACGAACCTGTGACGGAGGAAGACACCAGCTTCAAGAACCTTTTCCTCCGAAACCAGTTAGTCACCATTTAGGCAGTACAGGCTGCCCCCACGCAATGCCCACTCAACGACAGCGTGACCTGATACAGAAGGCCTTTAACAAACACAAGGCCTCAGAAGAAGGGGTTCTTAAGAACTGCAAAACTCAAAAACCAGAAGGCCCACAGCATGACCACAATGCAAGACTCTTCTACAAAGTTCCTAGTCAGCATAAGACATAAACTTAGATGAAAACGTGTGCTCACAGAAAAGCAAAAGTCTGCACTAGTAAAAAGATTTTTTTACTGATTTAAAGGAAATCTTGAATGGATGTGTAAGCCTCACGTGTCAACAGACTATGCATGGCTCTTTTGAAACATACAGACATTTACTACACGCTGTTTGAACTGGCACTGCTGCACGTTGCTTTCCATGACAACGCTGACAAATAGGGCACACCACCTGTGCTGGGTAAGCTAACCCGACCTAACACCCCTTCGTTTAAACTACGGTTAACCTAAAAGTGTGCATTTGATTATACCAACACATTTTTTTTATATTTCCATATCGATACTTAAATATCTGAAACGTTTCCAATTCTCCTTTTCTGCAGTATCGATACACCGATACCAGCTGCGTGTGAAAAGTACCTCAACATATGTTTGCTTGAACAATGTGCTTTCACAGAAGCCACGTTTAACAGCAGTTAGGGGTTAAAGTTTTCTACGAACAACTTAATTTGACAAAAGTCACGAGACTGATTACTCTCCCCCTGTACAATCACGTTGATGGATAACATTTTTATTAAAACAAGCATGTAATGACCACAAACAGAGGGAAAATAGCAGAGTAAAAGTACAGATACATCCCTTAAAATGTACTCAAGTAAAATAAAATAAATTAAACTGCTCAAAAAAGTAACATTTCTAATAAAACCTACTTAATTACAGTAACGTGCGTATTTGTAATCCATTACTTCACACCCCTGGATTTTGGTCATATTGTCCAACCATAAATGACAGGTCACTTTATGTGATTGATAACATAATTAGCTCACATTATGCTAATACCCTCAAACTGAAGTGTGATTGGTTGTTTTGTTTACTTTTATTGTCCCCCTCAGGAGAAACTAGTTTTGCAGACGATGCATATTACTAGGGGTGGGCATTTTAAAAAAATACTGCATTTGAATATTCAGGCTCATAAATATCAAATATTCATTTACTTAAATGACTTTAACAAGAAATAGGCCTACATTATTATTTTTAAAAGTTTTTGTCACCATTTCTGAACAAGCTTAGGGTTAACCCCCTGAGGTCTACGGTATCGCCGGCGATACCAGCTCGCTTTTTTTTTATTAGTGTATAAATAAATAAAACTCATAAATACTCTGTTGACTTTGATTTTCCATAGGAGTTTCATACATCAATCGATTCTGTTAAATGTGTATTATTTTTGTGTATACTCACAATAAAAACAAAGTGTTGTGCTTTTTGCCAAATAAAGAAAAATAAACACGAAGCGAGTTCTGCCTTCTCTCTGCCAGTGAAGTCCATTCTGAAACGCGTCCGAAAATGAACAATAACTCAGCGAATGCTCAGTCAAACAGGCATACAGACACACAGGCATGAAGCTTGAATTCTCTTCTTTTAAATGAAGTAATTTATATAAAAACAAATATTCTCATCTTGTGAAATCTGTATTAAAAGAGAGCGATTCCAGTCGAGCTCATCTCAGCTCATTACGTTTTAATCTGCCCCGCCCACGGAGAGCGCGCGCTATTCAAACGCAAATGGCTGAGGCAATCCTGTGAACGCCCCCATCAGCTCGAGAAAACACACAAGTTTATTTAGATCATTGTTTACACCGTCTTGCAGCGCTGTGAGGAATAATACTAATGGAAAATGTCTCTCAGAAGTGCGGGTATATCGAGGAGCGAGCTGAGGAATACTAGTAAGTTTTTCCTTCTCACGTGAATTTCTTCACGTGGGTTTCTGTTTATGAATGAATAAACGGCAGAGATGCGCGCTGTTTACCACAGCTGGCAAAGACAGTTTAAATTTAAATCGCGTGTGTGAATGAATGATGATGTTTTAGCAAACTGTATTGCTATACTGAGATGAGTAAAAACGTTACAGTCAGACGAAATATGAAAGACAACATTTTGTTTAGTAGATTTGGGTACAGTTTTTACTGTAGAATATACTGCCACATCAAATAAGCTTTTGTTTAGCAATTTCTATATATAAAATACTATTTTTGTCAAAAATAAAGTCATCAACTAAGATGTTAGCTGTTCCAATGTTGGCTATATTCAAACTAATGAATACATAGCCTAGATAAAATGTAGGCCTATAATAATTTTTTTACAAAGAAAGAGTACACTTGAAATATTGTTGAAATTGTAATTATTGTTGTAATTGTAACCGTTTTAATAAAATAGCAAAACATATTTACAAGATAGATGTAAGCAAAATCTTAAATGGTCAATATAAGTCTTCTTCTAAATATATCTTTTGTCCTTGCATTGTGGCTCAGTCAGTGTCACACCTGAGTGAATGGCTCATCATTATGCAGAGTGGGTGGGACATAGTATTCTAAGGTGTAAACCACTCCTCGTTCACGCCCCCCTCGCATATTGGCTTTCCAAGCAAAACCTGTTTTACCACAATTTAAATCAATGTATGGTTTTATGTGAACGATAAAGCAAGACTATTTTCACATAATTTTGAAGAAAAAACTATAGGCGACGACATCCATTAGTCAAAAGTCTTATTGCCACATATTTAGTATGTGTTTTGTGGCCTTATTTCAAAAACTTTAATTTTTAGTTTTTTCGATAACCACGCATAAACATTATTCTCTCAAAAATGAAAACATTTACATACATGTGGCTCACATATTATTGTAGTCCTGTTTGTGCTATATAGAGTGAATTTACACCTTTGCCATTAATATGTTTATAAGCAACTGAAAAAAGCACAAATGTCAGAGCATGTCAGAACACCCCCAGGGCCCAAAAAACCGCTCAGACTCCAGAGGGTTAACCCTCTGAGGTCTGAGCTGTTTTCTGGGCCTGGAGGTGTTCTGACATGCTCTGTCATTTGTGTTTTTTTCTGTTACTAGTGACATTTTCATGGCTAAAGTCTTATTACACTGTATTCAGCACAAACTCTGCTACAATAATATATCAGCAGCATGTATGTAAAAGTTTGTAGCTTTGAGGTTTGTGAAAATACAAAAAAAATTGTCACTGAAATAAGGCCATGAAACCCATACTGATTATTTCTTCACAAGACTTTTGAAAATTGTATGACGTAGCCTAGAATATTTGCTCCAAAACTATGTGAAAATCACCCTGACTGCTCATTCAGATAAGACAATATATTGATTTAAAATTTCTAAGACGTGTTTTGTGTGACAAAGCCATATGCGAAAAGGCGTGATCATCTCATGAATATGTAAGGTTTTAACACCTGAGAAAGACAAAGACACTCCCCTAACTGCCCTATTAGGAGCGATCAGGCCCTGTCATTCAGAGCAACCTTGCACAAAGAATGAGGAGATTTAAAAAAGAATGGCTTTTAGATTGTTTGGATTTATTTACAACACAACATAATCCAAAAATACACAACAAATGACAAAAGAGCACATTGAAAACAATGATCCAAAGACAGAGACCTTTGTGCCATTCCTAAAAACATTGTACATACCATTTCCAAGGTGTTTGATTTTCACTTTACCATGTTCATGTACAGAGACTCATGTGAATGTTGAAGTCAGCAGGACTCAGTTGCATCTGGTCCCTGAAAGAAAAGAAAAAAGTGAACATACTGGTATCAAGAGAAACTAGGCCTGCACGATTTTGGGAATACATTTTAGATTTTTCTGGTTAAAATTGCTTTTTAAAATTCACAGAATACACACACACACACACAAATGTTTCCAACAATATATAATATAAAGAACACCATATTTGTTGTGCCTTGTAGGCATAAGCTATGTGCAGTACTGCATAAAATAATTTTATTTTACAAAGCAGCCTATAAATCTTCCAAAAGATTTCAGTAACAATGCTAGAGAAAAATATATTGATTATCTTATGTTACTTCAAATGTTTCCATTCGTTATGATGATATGAAATGAGATAATAGTAAAAACATAAAGCCTAATGTTTGGTGCATTTTTCATTTCAAACGCAATCGCCCCAAAATATGATACATTCAAACGCCATCGCGCTCCAAAATATTAAACATTATGGTTATACATATCTATGTTTGAGCAGATATCCACAAACAGTATTTAACAGTAAACACGGGTCTAAATAGTATAATATTCACCATATATCTAGCAACAGTTCAACTGCAATGTGAAGTTTATGCAACAATACCATAAACTAATAAGTAAGAATTTCTTACCTTACATCTTTCTTGTCTTCAAATCGCGTTCTTCTTCTTCTGATGTAAATCCAATGTAAGCTCACAGCGCGTCTTCCAAACTCGACGAAAAGCAGAGACTTGTGAAGTGTTTTGGTGTTTTGTGTTTGAGGTAACGGGGGCGTTCGCGTCCCATGTGGAGATTTGCATGTGAATCTCTTTTGTGCGAGTGGGCGTGTCGAATTAAAAGTAATTAGCAAGCGTTTGAGATACTGGACATCCTGTTGGTTTTATACAAATTACTTAAACAGAGAATATTTGTTTGCAGTTTGAATCCGATCATTTAAAAGTACACACTTAAATGTGTATAAAGGTATATGGCTCATAAATGTGTGAGAAGGATTCGCTGAGTTTTGTTTCAGTTTATAGACGTGCTCAAGAAAAAAAAGTTCACCGCGACGGAGAGGCAGAACGCACACCCTGTTTATTTTCTTTATTTTACAAAAGCACAATGTTTTGATTTGATTGTAAGTGGACACATACAAAAGTAGAAATATCACAGATTCTTTTTTTATATTTCTTTTTTCTGTATAACCATAAATGACGGAGTAATTTAAGTTTATTGTACTACAATGTGAAGAAAATCCAGCAAAACGCGGGGGCGCGCTTTCCGACCTCAGAGGGTTAAGCAAGATAGACAACAAGCTTACATATATCTTAAGGTTTTCTTTTAGTTGAAAACATTAAACAATGTGTGTAAACAAAAAATATAAAGAACAAAAGCATTTAAGCTCAAGCAGCGATACGGAAAAAAAACGCTTATAAAGCAAACTGCACCAATTATCGTACAGAACGTAAATACCGTATACACTCGAGTCAGCATGTGGTTATCGTGTTTATAGTGTTTCATGTTGAGAAAAACAATGATATCCATATGCTCGAAAGAAAACGCCCTGCGCTGACAGACGTTTCAGAGACACAAAGATAACGGTGTGCTAAGCGAAGTTTATCATGGGTTCACTACATTTAGGCCAGCAAAGTCAAATTCGAATGGTATTTTATTTTTCAAATAATAATTACAGCTCGAATATTTGTGCACACCCCTACATATACACACAGCACAAAAGACCATAGATCATAATCAGTAATCTAAATATGGAGAGCCACCGATACAGAACAAACCTTGAATTGTTTTGCGCTCTCAGATATCGCCCAGAAGGCAACATTCAAAATTCTTTACATAATGGGTGATTTAATTTCCTTACTCAAAACCTGTCTATGATAAATGTTAGGGCTGGGACGAGACACCTATCTCCCGATTCGATACTATCACGATACTCAGGTGCCGATACGACATGTATTGCGATTTTTTTAAGAATTGCGATTTTACAATTATTTCGATTCGATTGCAATATATTGCACATTTTTTAACACTAGACCATCGGGAAAAGTTAAATCATACACTTACACAGACTGTACATGATGTATAAGATGAGTCATATTTACAAAAACAAAATCATATCTTTCTGATTTTTATTTCAGAAGCATCATACAGACCTACATTCTCTTGAATAAATGATTCAATAACAAATACATTTTTTAACAGTCACTTGTTGCCACTTAGTGGCAAAACAATGTAATCGATAAATGCGTTATTTTGAGCACCAAGTTTCAATCAAAAGCTGATTTTGATCGCTATCGTAGACATCAGTGTTCATATTTGAACTTTAAACTTTTATCCCAGTACTTCTATGATAATTTTAATTATTGTATCACAGAAATAATGATACTATGAGGTTGAAAAGACTGTTTGTGAAGCGGTTTCATGACGGGTCTCTCATCTTTCATGAACATCTCTCCGGGTCAGCGGCAACACAGATCTGAATGTTGTGATATGATTTTGTTTAATAGACGGACGAACTGAAAGATCGTGTGTGTGTTTGAATGGAGATCACAGTAGTATTTTAAAGATGAATGGTGCAGCTCTACTGTCTGATCTCTCTCTCAGCGTATGAGCAGCGCGAGGGCTATCAGTCTCACGTCTCTTCCACGCACACACTTGGGATATTACGCCACTCAACACTCATAGATAACGACACATTACATCCTCTATTGCAGGGGTCGGCAACCTTTTTGTCATAAAGTGCCATTTTTAAGTTTCCAAGTTCATCACTGTGCCACAACACACACATAGCCCATATATATATATATATACACACACACTCATAAATACACAAACATTTTACATTTTCATAATGGCTTACACAGAAATAGTACAGAAATTTAAATATTTCTCTTGAAATTTGTTTTAGGTTTAAATAGACAATTTAATAATATTTATAACTCCTAACTAGAGATGCACCGATTACAATTTTCTAGGCCGATTCCGATTTTTCATTGAGTTTGACCTGCCGATACCTATTTTTTTAGCCGATTCCGATTTAATTTTTTCAAACTACTTTACAGCACACACAAATATTTATTTTCTATATATATTTATTTTTAATATAAAATAGGCTACCATATCCTTTTACCCAAACTGAATAATAAAAACAAGTTTAAATGGGTACATTTTATATAAATATTTTTGAGTCTTAATTTTCTTTTCTGACATAACCTAATCCAGTTCTTGTTAAAACACACTAGACATGCACATTCTGTGCATTTTGGGCACTTTTGTTTGGAATCATATTTATTTTGTCCATCAAAAGTGTGCTTTCACTTTAGCACCTTTCACACAGCGCTTTGAACCCAGCGCACAGCGCTTTGCCTTCTGTGTGAATGCAAACACGACCCGGGATCGATGCCGGGTTGGGGACCTAGTAACATTGCCGTGTTCAGTCCCGGAACGCGCGCTCGTAATAATGCCGTGTCGTAGTGATGACGCTGAAGCCGGGATCGTTCGCAACTCGCCAGCTAGTGAAACGATACTTTATGCGCAAGTTTATGATAGAATCAGAGAGAGAAATCGCAGCTCATCATAGGCAAACTTAAGACATTTTAAGTTACATCGATGTCACGTGTCTTTACGGCTTGTGTGAGAACGCACTCTATGATTCCGGAAAATCACTGGCAGTGTGAATGAACCAAAATCAAACGAACCCGGGTCAAATCTCGGGTCACTTTATCCGTGTATTTTCTGGAATCTCTGTGTGAAAGGGGGCTTTAAATTGAGCGTGAGCAGCGCAGACAAAATAGACTCAGCGGCGAAACCCCCGCTTCACTGCTGCTCACGCGACGCTCCTGTTGGGCGCTCACGCGCTGCTCCTGCTCCTGCTCCCGGTGTGGATTAACATGTACGCCGGAAAAAATATGCGTGAAACGGCCGTAATTCACGAGGTTTCCTACATGTGCGTCCGTGTGCACGTGTGATGCTGATGTTGCGCGATGTTAATCATGGGGAGCCCGAGTGCATTTGACCGGCATAAAACTAGACTACTTTATCTGAATGAAATACATACACTTCTCTCGCATTTGCTTGTGTGCCAGCGATTAACCCTCCGCGTGCCAGTGTTGGCACGCGTGCCTTAGGTTGCCTACCCCTGCTCTATTGGAACGAAAGTGGCTAACTTCTGTCGACCTCCTCTACAAGCAAGGACAAAAAAAAAATAAAAAAATTTCTCCCAGCCCTAATAAATGTCAATAGGCTGAATTTGATTTACCCAAATGACTTTTCCTTTTCCACATTTCATTATTGCATTCAGAAATAATGTAAAATACCAACCCGATCTCACGACAATTCGTACATATTTTACGAGTTGCTCAATTCGCATGAATTTGTACGAATGACCTTCCTGACCCCGCCCCCAAACCTACCCCTGACCCCGCCCCCAATCCTACCTATGATCCCTGTGGTAAATAAAGCGAAATGTTCACAAACATTGTAAAAAGAGATATTCATTACCATCCCGTAATCCACTCCGTTAGTGATGGTGTGTCTGCGCTGGTGATCTCTCGTGTGCCGGCGCGAGCTCCTGAAGCCCGTCATCGATTCACTGTGTGAGCGCAGCAGAACTGACCCCAGAACACACAAACACACACACATCAGGACAATTCAGTCTGAATATGACATACTTCATTAACTATAGAATTAAAACATTAGAATAAAAGCAGCTCAGTTCAGTTAAGCTTGTTAACCTCATAAGTCTCAACTCTGCATCACAGTAAAGGTTCTCGTTTCATTATGAATCAAAGATAAAAGGTCTTTCAGTTCAGTAAGAGTCAGGAATGTTGGGAGTTACACTGAATCTGACTCGACCCGTAACCCAGAATCCTTTACTGACTGGGATTGTTGATTCACACAAGAAAAACAAGTTTTGCCGACTGTTGCAAAGTGATGACTAGATCAGAAATGAATTATGCAAGTGTTATTATTTAGTCACATTTGTAGTTTTATTTGCAGTGTGTTAAGGTTGATCTGGTTAGCATGGCACTGTTAGCCTCCTGAAGCATACAGTAGATAAAGCTAATACATTACAGTAAATGGTGTCGTGTCTGGAGATTTTCCTGGAGATTCTGAGAAGTGTAAAATAGACTTAACTCTTTTTTCAGTCTGTTGTTTTTGAATGGGAATGTTAACAGAAATAACCAGGTATTACAGCTCTTTTTCAGCTTTACTAAAACTACACAAGATTACACACTGTGTTTTCAGATCCTGAATTGTCCTGGTGAGCTGCAGATTTTCTTTACAAAAGCAAAAATTGGTTGTATAGGAACAAGGTTCAGATTCTAAGAGGATTGAAATGCTTTAGAGGCTTGACATGACAAACGTTCTCTGGTACATTAAGACGATTCCTAAAACTCTATTGTGAATTGGGTTTCCCAGGAGTAGATGGAGCTTCCCTGCCCTTCATATCTATGAACCAGATTCAGTTTTCAGTCTTGAGCTTATCATCGTCATCGTCATCATCATCATCATCATCCTCATCATCCACATCACATATTCCAGTTCCTCTAGTTTATTCAGGGTTTTCTGTCATTTAATTGAGAGCTTTTTGTCACAAAATAATCTAGTTTGCAGCAGATTTTTATTCATTAAGTGCAGACTGCAGATATAAATTACTTTTGTCACAAAAATGAATACCTAATATGAAAAATTGAGAAATACAAGGTAACAAAAAATATAATTGAATTGAGCGTGTTGTTTTACACTGATGGGGTGTGTGTGTGTGTGTGTGTGTGTGTGTGTGTGTGTGTGTGTGTGTGTGTGTGTCTGACCTGTGTTTGAACAGTTCCTGCTGTTAGTAAAGGGTTTGTCACTAAACATGCCAAACATTCCTGTCATTGTGAAGGATTGAAAAGGACTGACAGCTCACACACACCTTACACACACCATCTAACCATCTTTACTGTGATCATCACCTGTTCGCTCTGATACAGTGAAAGTGAGCTAATGTCAATCCTCTCTCACCTGTGTTTAGTCCATCAGGAGATTCCGAAGCGGGTTCCGTGGATCGGCCGTGATGTTCGGTGTGGACCGGATCGGATCTGACCGAGTAACGGGAAGAATAGCTGTGTTTGTCGGGTCTGTTCCGAGTGTGGACTGTGTTTATTCCGTTACTCGGTCCGAGCGGCCGAACTCTGCACTCCAGCGGCCGTCCGGTCCCGGTTCTGGATCTCTCCGGTGGGTTCTGCTGTTGACGGGGGTTATTAGCCTGAGTTTTGCTGCTGTCTTCGGGGTTGAACATCGAGTATCGGAGTCCCGCGACGAAGCGCTCGAAGCTCAGGCACCCGTGCCGCGACGCGACCCGCCTCAGACCCTCCAGAACCCCCGCGGGGACATCGCGCTCCTCCGCGCCGCGCCACCGGCTCTCGATCTCCGACAGCTGGACGAAACCCCGTCCTCCGTCGTCGAGGATGTCGAATAGAGTCCTCAGGCTGTGAAGGAACGCTTTCGGGAGCCCGTGTGTGCTGAACTCCGGGTCCCTCGGCTGCGTGCTCGCGGGGTTATACACGGGACAGTCTTTTCTGACGCCCCTCTGAAGAGTGTTGGTTAGTCCGTTCCCTTGGCGGTTCGGATCTGTTTGTATTAAGGCCATTAAGCTATTTTGTTGACAGAACAGCGACTTCGCTAATATCTTCTCTTTCCTATCGGCAGTTTGTGTTTTATTTTCTTTCTCTCTCTCTCTCTCTCTCTCTCTCTCTCTCTCTCCTGCACACACACCGAGTCTCTGAGGCTCCGCCCTGCGCGCTGGCGACACGCTCATTGGCTAAAGGGAGAGTTGCTTCAACGTTATTGGCTGAAACAACAGCAACAATAGTTTGAGTTTTGCTGGAGAAGTGTTTGAATATCAGTAAAAGCCAGTCAAATTTCCCGCATATTTTTGAAAAAGCACATAGAAAAAATTACTTGTGAACATTTCTTTATAATCCAATACCAAACCCCATCACTGATATTTGTTTTCTCATCCATTCCGTTTTCATTAAAAACATACACAATGTAATGCAGATGGGCTTTCTTCTTCAACGGTTTTAAACACTAATTTATAGAATAAACAGATATTTTCTGTTTTTCATTTTCTTTATACAAAACTCTTATTTTATTGAAGATTGTTCTTATAACCTGCTAGGATGCCACATGTCTCAGCGCAGGATCATGATGTACACATTTTCTGTGAGTGTGAGTTGTGTCAGCGCTTTGAGGATAAAACACTTTAAAGTGTATTTAATTGTGACGGCAAAACCTACACAATTTCCCCCTTCTCTGTTCTATGACGGCTGTTGGTGAGAGACAGGGGTTATGATGCCAGAGGTATAACCTCCTATCCTGACCTCAGTAAAGGGTTAGGATCCAGATGACCTTTGGCCTCTTAAAGGCACGTTTCAGCTGGCTTCAGCATCACCAGAGCGGCATCACCGATGGATGTGCGATCCTTCACAATACTGCCACTGTCAGCAAGCAGCGAGAACCACCATACTATATTACCCTTAATAAAAGCATTGAGACTGCAGATCTCTAACTGTTTTATTGGTTTTGTGGCAACAGAGGGAGAAAGACAGCAAGAGAAAGTTGCATTAATAAATATTCATAGTGTTCATACTAAAGTGTTACTTGGTTAAATAAGTTCACATACTGAGATCTGTTTTTCCAGCTGTTTGATCTCCGGTTTAATGTGTTTTATTAGTTTACTCCTCAGCTTTAGTGTGCACTATACTTCTAGGCCCTGACCGAGTCTGTTTCCACCACAAACAAAATCATTACAAGTTTTCTGGAGGTTAATCAAATCACAAAAAGTGGCATGACTTCCTACAAACACAGGACTGACTGTAATTTATGTCAGGGTTTTAAATCAACACCTTGTTCACATTTCTTCTGAAGCCCATTGAGGTCGAGGCCTACAATAAGAGATAAGTGTCAGTCTCTCTTTTATGCCACACATTCAAATATGTGCCGTAATAAAAAGCCCAGAGCATCACCTCAGCAACGGTCTCAGTGTCTTCATCGTTTGCTTCACCCTAATTAATAAAAGTAGTCCAATGTAAAGCATAACGGTTGTAAAGATAATAAAAGGTTGTGGTTAATACTTACCACTTTGAATTTTATTTTTATATTTTGTCTTGATCTGCTGCCAAGAACGTTTGAAGCTGCATCTAAAATCAGTTAATATTAATATTTCTTAGGATGTAATTTACATTCACATTTTTTATATATAAATATATTTTTATATATTTACACAAACACATATAATATATAAGGAAAAAAAAATCGATATATATCTATATATATATCACATGCTGTAAAACTTTGAGAGTGATTTACTTCTCTCTTCAGCCGAAGATTAAAAGATTGAAAAATATGAAGATTTTGAGCACATTTAGAGGAAAAAAAGAGAGGAAAGCTCAAAGAAAACAACTTGTTATATGGATAAAGTTGGATTATAGGTATAGTAATTATATAAATCATACATAATATTTGGAAACAATCCTTGCTAAAAGCCAGACGATTTTGTTTCTAAATTATTTAACTATATAGTGACCAAACTGGTGATAAACTGGTGCTGCTGTTCCACGAGTGGCCGCTAGAGGCCGCTAGAGGCGCTTAAAACACACGGGTCTCAGTGATGATCACGAGCTCAAACTATTATCAATATAACATCCAAACAACATGCAACAACTATTTAGAAAGCTTTATTTTATCGCTCAAGCTTTGAGTAAACATTCAAGAATAGTTGAAATTCACATTAAATGCACAATGCTGTACATAGAGAAGATATTATACAATATTCATAAATTAAATTGCATTTCATCTAAGATTATATCATAACTTCTTGATATTTAACAAACCAGGTCATACAGGAAGACAGTATTAATTTCTAATGAACAATTCAAACAGTCACAAACAGAAGACACTCCGCCAAAGCAAAAAAGACTCATTAATATCAAACATCTACGGAAGCCCTGAACCACAGCGTAAAAAAAAAAAAAAATCAGTGAAAAAAAAAAGAAAAACTAAAATTACAAGAATAAAGTCGAAATATTTTGAGATTAAAGTCGAAATATTCAGAGAATAAAGTCGAAATATTTAAAGAATAATCTTCATACGTTCTTTATTTAATCTACTTTTTTCACATAATTTTAGAATTTTGCGGTTCAGGGCTTCCGTGAACATCAGTACAGTATGTGTGCAATATCTCGTCCTTCAGCACAAACATGTTAATGGAGTAGAAGTGACATGATCCAACAGCGTTATTAGAGCTGAACATCATCATCAAAGGATCTACTCATTAAATGTCAAAATGATTTTCTTAATCACAGGAACATAATTTCTACCAAAATGTCACTGTAGCAAACATAATGATCAGGGCTCGTTCTTAGAGTCGAAGGAACTGACCGGTCCCGTTACTCCGCGGCTCGGCCCCGTTACTCCGCTGCTCGGTCCCGTTACTCCGTGGCTCAGTTGCTCTCGGTCACTCTTGGCCAGCGTGTGCAGCTTCTGGTGCTTCTTCAGGGACGAGTGGTCGCTGTAGCTCTTGTCATTGTAACTCTTGTTTGGTGTGCACGAGCGCGTGTCTCTTCAGGTGTCCGGCGTGGATGAAGCTCCTCCCGCAGTGAGGAAAGGTGTGCTGCTTCTGCCCGGTGTGGGTCAGGTGTGCTGGTTCTCTCTGCTGTGGGTCAGCTGGTGTCTCTTCAGGTGTCCGGCGCGGCTGAAGCTCCTCCCACAGTGAGGACAGGTGTGCTGCTTCTGCCCGGTGTGGGACAGGTGTGCCGCTTCTCCCCAGTGTGCCGCTTCTCCCCGGTGTGGGACAGGTGTGCCGCTTCTCCCCGGTGTGGGTCAGGTGTGCTGGTTCTCTCTGCTGTGGGTCAGCTGGTGTCTCTTCAGGTGTCCGGCGCGGCTGAAGCTCCTCCCGCAGTGACCGCAGGCGTGCCGTTTCTCCCCGGTGTGTACGAGCTGGTGCAGCTTCAGGCTGCTGGCCACAGTGAAGCTCTTCCCGCAGTCTGCGCAGGGGTACGGCCTCTCGCCCGTGTGCATGCGCCGGTGGATGGTCAGGTGTCCGGCCTGGCTAAAGCTCTTGCTGCACAGCTGGCAGCAGTATGGCTTCTCTCCGGTGTGTATCCGGGTGTGAGTCTTCAGGTCTCCGGTCCCACTGAACCTCTTCCCGCAAAGCTCGCAGGCGTACGGCTTCTCCCCGGTGTGTGTGCGCTGGTGGCTGCGCAGGTTCCCGGCATTGGTGAAGCGTTTCCCGCAGACGGAGCAGGGGAACGGCCTCTCGCCAGTGTGTGTGCGCAGGTGCACCTTCAGCTGGTTGTGTTCACTGAAGCGTTTTCCGCAATGAGGACAGGCGTAGGGCCGCTCACCCGTGTGGACCCGCCGGTGGATGGTCAGCTGACCCTGGTGCCCGTAGCTCTTCCCGCACAGCTCACAGGCGAACGGCCTCTCTCCGGTGTGTGTGCGCTGGTGGTTCTTCAGGAGGTCGGCGCGGTCGAAGCCCTTCCCGCACTGAGCGCAGGTGTGTGTCTTCTCCGAGCTGTGGGATCTCAGGTGGATGTGAAGCGACGCCTCGTGCTTGAAGCTCCGGTTACACTGAGCGCAGCAGAGATCCGGCTTCGGGACCGGCGGACACTCCGTCACATGGAACGATCCCGAGAATCCCTCGTCAGACAGTCCGTCTGGATTAGACTCTTCATCAGAGATGAGGCTGAGCTCCGGCTCCGAAGACTCCGGGCCGTCGGGATACAGGTGTGTATCGGGATATAGGTGCGTGTCGGACACCACCGTCACCTTCACATCGCAGTCGCTGAGCTCCGGCTCTAACGGACGAGTGAATACATGCTGGCGATCACAGTCAGAGTTCTCCTCTGTATTCTCTGTCTTGATCTCTTGATCGGTGTGTTCAGGAGAAGCGTGAGGATTGGAGAGGTCAACAGCACATCCGTCCTCCGTCTCCGGGTCGGCCTTCACACACAGAAGTGCTGCTGTCGCACAATCCTTGTTTATCTGCAGTGATTTCATATCGGGAGTTTGTGATTTCATTCGGCTGCTCAGTGAATCTCCAGCGATCTTAGTTTGATCAGTATATTCACGCATATGAGCAGATGAAAACACATCTTCGCTGAAATCCTTTCTTGAAAAGTCAAGCTGAAAAACACAGTCTTCATCTTCTGCAAAACACACACACACACACAAAAACATCTTGTTACTGGCCAAAATAATAAAAAACATGCTAATCTCCAAAGAGTTAAACTCTTGCAGTTTAAGTTTATATAAAACCATGGCTGAAATATTTAACTCTAAATGATAATGTCTCGGTTACGTATGTAACCTTGGTTCCCTGAATAGGAGGGAGGCTCCCTATGGGAACACCTTTGGTGTGACAAATGTCTGTAGCCCTTATACCATCACGCCAATTTATTGGCCAGTGGCGCTTAGCACCGCCCCGAAAATACGTCACGTATGCTTCATATCAGCGTGATACACGCCATTTCATCAGATTTCTACTACGAAGGAAGCACTTATCGAAAGGTATGGGAACGGCCGGTTTCGCTATGGAAACGATATACCATAACCCCTTCCCATACCGGAGGATAGCTGAAAGAGGAAAGAGTCCGCTTCAAGTAGATAAAACTTGGAAGCCAGGAGCCATCCTCACGTCCAGCCCCAAATGCACAAACAGTTAGTCAGATCTCTGCCACTGGACTGTGTGGTAGACATAGATCTTTAACGCCCTTACCAGGAAAAGGCCAAGAGGCCGTCCATCACTCCCATGGGCAATGCTCAGCAGATATAGCTGCCACATACATCTAAGAGTAGGGGCTGCCCCTGCAGAAGACAACTCTGCATTAACTACAGTATTGAACCTACAGGGCAATGAACTGGGTTCCAGGCCGCGCTGCTTGACCAAGAGGCAGAAAGCATACAGGCGCCTCGTAAAGGGGGCCTGTGACGATCCGGTATGTGACGCCCCCGTATCTAGACGATGGGTGATTCCATGAGTGGTTTCACCTGGATGCCCTATCTTTCTGCCCTTCAAAAGGAGCCCTTTTACTACTCCTCGGAGCTCCAGATTTTGTTTGTTTACGTTGCTGGTCTCTTCTGTTGCGACATTTGGAGCCACACTACACTAAATTACAATACATTGCATGCCATTGCATGCCTAGATCGTACTTTACATTACTGATTTGACTGATGCCATATTTGCACTCGTTTGGTTTAGTTTCTGTTCCTTTCTGTTAATAAACCTTGCGTTAAATCTAACGACAGAGTGTGTCCCTTTCTTTGTTGCGGCCTTCTGGAGCCACAGGTCATATTAGGGCCTCTAAAGTCAAAACTACATTAAAGGACAATTCCGGTGAAAAATGAACCTAGGGGTAATTAACACATGGTTACCGAGTCGATCGTTCTCTCGGATGCGTTTTGATGATAATCGAATGTAAAGAGTTTTATCTCTAAAAACAGATTAGCTTATAACGCTAGTATATGGGGCACAGTGTAAGTAAAAGTAAATCGCTAGTTAATACCACTAACAAGGCTCAAAATAGCCTCACACTAACACGGTGGCATTATGAGGGTCCCTACATGCAACCCGAAGCATTGAGAACTTTGTAAGTGTACAAACAGTTTAATAAGAAGATAATTTATAAAGACAGTACATTACGTGTATACAGGCAGGAGCCATCTAGGAAAACAGTCTCGACTAGTCGAGCCACGAACGCCGTGCTAAGTGAGATGAACTGTGACTTAGAATCTCATATGGTCCGTTGTTTCCGGAAGAAAGCACTGAACGCAACAGAGAAAATAAATAAATAAAAATAATTATAAAAAATAATTAAAAAAACGTAATTCCTATCAACCAGCTCACTTAGCACGGCGTTCGTGACTCGATTAGTCGAGACTGTTTTCCAAGATGGTTCCTGCCTGTATACGCGTAATGTACTGTCTTTATAAAGTATCTTCTTATTAAACTGTTTGTACACTTACAAAGTTCGCAATGCTTCGGTTTGCATGTAGGGACCCTCATTATGCTACCGTGTTAGTGTGAGGCTATTTTGAGCCTTGTTAGTGGTATTAAAGGACAAATCCAGTGAAAAATGAACCTAGGGGTAATTAACACATGGTTACCGAGTCGATCGTTCCCTGAGATGCGTTTTCATGATAATCGAATATAAAGTGTTTTATCTTTAAAAACAGATTAGCTCATAACTATAGATTATGGGGCACAGAGTAAGTAAAAGTAAATCGCTAGTTAATACCACTAACAAGGCTCAAAATAGTCTCACACTAACACGGTAGCATAATGAGGGTCCATACATGCAAACCGAAGCATTGAGAACTTTGTAAGTGTACAGACAGTTTAATAAGAAGATACTTTATAAAGACAGTACATTAAGCGTTTACATGCAGGATCCATCTTGGAAAACAGTCTCGACTAGTCGAGCAACGAACGCCGCGCTACGTGAGCTGGTCGATAGGAATTACGCATAGTGAAATCTAACGTAGCACGGCGTTCGTTGCTCGACTAGTCGAGACTGTTTTCCAAGATGGATCCTGCATGTAAACGCTTAATGTACTGTCTTTATAAAGTATCTTCTTATTAAACTGTCTGTACACTTACAAAGTTCTCAATGCTTCGGTTTGCATGTATGGACCCTCATTATGCTACCGTGTTAGTGTGAGACTATTTTGAGCCTTGTTAGTGGTATTAACTAGCGATTTACTTTTACTTACTCTGTGCCCCATATACTATTGTTATGAGCTAATCTGTTTTTAAAGATAACTTTATATTCGATTATCATGAAAACGCATCTCAGGGAACAATCGACTCGGTAACCATGTGTTAATTACCCCTAGGTTCATTTTTCACTGGATTTGTCCTTTAACTAGCAATTTACTTTTACTTACACTGTGCCCCATATACTAGCGTTATAAGCTAATCTGTTTTTAGAGATAAAACTCTTTACATTCGATTATCATCAAAACGCATCCCAGAGAACGATCTACTCGGTAACCATGTGTTAATTACCCCATGTTCATTTTTCACCGGAATTGTCCTTTAAGGTGCTCCGTTCAGGGGTCATTCATATTCATATTTCCATCAATTAGGACAGGGGTGCCAAATCAGCAGGTCGGGCCTGAGGACAGACTGACCAGATCGGAGAACCATTTATGAGCAGGCCCGAACGGGGCCACAAAAAACAGTAGGGCTGGACCCGAATATTCAAATATTTGTTTGATGGGTTGGTATTCGATTTTCAATTTTTGGAATCGAATATTCAGGGTTTTTTTAGGGGGGGTTTTCTACACACCTGGCATCCCCCTCGAAACGGTTCTCATTCACGCTTGAAAATGTTTACACTATAAAATCTGCCGAAATACAATACTCTTTTTTTTACAATTATCTTAGCTTAGCCGATTTGATTAGGATGGACAGTTGAAGGAACCCAACCTTGTTATATATTTGCTTCTTCTAAGCCAACTAAAGTGTTTCCTGCAACTGGAGTATTCTCGGTCTAGAGCGCACAACTGCATGAGCTTGTTTTTTGGGTTAAGCTGCGTTACTTTGACATTGTGGAAAATAGAATTTGGAAAAAAGAATAATAGAAACTAAATTTATTAGTCTTTTTACTAGTTATTTAGAGCTGTGCCGGTAAACTTGACAACCGCACAAATCAGTTCTTTGTCTTTCGACACCCAAAAAGCACCAGCTATGAACCAGGAAAAGTGGTTCGTAAGTAGCACCAGGGGCCTCATTTATAAACGTTGCGTACGCACAAAAGGCGGCGTGCGCCGCTCTCTACGCAATAATTGGTATTTATAAAAAGCAAACTTGACGGGAAAAGGTGCGGTCCTTCACGCAAACTCTGACCCAGGCGTACACCATCGGCAGAGGGAAGAAACACGTGAGAGTGTGTGAAACTGTAGACAGTTGTGTAAAAGAAATGGCAATACTGCCGTGAAGACTTCACAAAGCAAGTCTTACAATTAACAGCCTACACGAACACCCGTTTGATCGATCTGCAGTGTAAAACAAACAAAGTCAAACGAAGATTACAACAGAAATGCAAATTAACACATATTTGCAAAAAGAAAAGTGAAATATGTTCTGCAATAATATTGCCATGTTATGCAATTCATCCTCATAACACATCAGTAGCTTGTCAGAGGCAATCAAATGGATGGTAATAAAATACCACGATGCCATCACAATGCGTAATGGTGTTTCCGGTGTGCCCTTTCCCCCACCCGTGGCAGACACACTCTGGCGATGGAGCGCTAGACGCTTTTTTGCATCGACTTTGATGTCCGACCATTTCTTTTTTATTTCGGCCACGGTCGAGGTTGTGAGGCTGCAGCATTAACGGCGTCTGCAACCTTTTGCCACTCAAGTGCCTTTTTGGCATTAGTAATGGCCACACTGTGCCCTCCAAACAATATTTTACTCCTCTTTTCCACCTCGCCAACGATAATTTCTACTTCACATTGAGTGAAGTTACGTTTCTTGGTTTTCCTCTCTGTGTTTGCCATGATTTCGCAATCGGGTAGTTGACGTGACGTGGCTTTTTCACAGAAGATAAAAAATAATTTATTTCACATTTTCATCATTTAGAATACTATAAATGGTTAAACATTTTCTTGTTTTACATGAATTTGTTGTTTAAATACCTGAGTTTTTTTTTTTTTTTTTACAACTTTGAGCCAAATCTCAAAATCGTCCTATGGTGTGACGGTAGACAACATTATTTCATAAATATTAACTTTTATAAATAAAGAAAATAATGTTTAAACATCTTAATGAACACTCCTGGCATAATTGTGCAAGTGTCTATTTCACTAAGTGGCCATCACGTTTCCTATACATACATTTCTAAAAGTGTAGGAATTTAATAAAGTTTGTCACAGAAAAAAATGTCCTTTGGTGTTATGCAATAACCTGATATTAAGTTGGGCAATATCATGGACAACTAAATTTAGTTGAAAGACCCCATTCAAGGTCATGTGACTGAAGACCCCTATGAAGCCCATGAGCAGTGCACATGGCAAGTATTTCTCTCAGAATTGTTCAAATATTTAACTATGTTTTCAGACCACTGAAGTTGTTAAGTTTTTTGTCCTTTAGTGTGACACTCCTAAATTTAATTTTTAATTAAAATTTGTATTTTTTGACAGCAGGACTATGTAATATTATGCAAATGTATCATGCCAATTGCTAATAACAGTTCAGCTAGTATTAGCATGGTTATTAACTGCCACAAAAGCTCAAATGTCCTTTGGTGTGACAGAAAATGTCATAGGAAATGTCCTTTGGTGTGACGCTTTGGCCTGTCACACCATATGACACAGATGTCACACCATAGGACAAGACCTCCTTAACAAGCTTTTAAAACGAATATATAAAGTTTCAACAAAAAAACAAATGTCCTCCTTTATTATTGTTACAATAAACACTATATATTCTGACTCTTTTTATGCAATGACTATCTTTGTCCTTTAGTGTGACGCTTTGTCCTATGGTGTGACTAGTGATGCTCCGATCAGCATTTTTGGGGCCGATCACCGATCACCGATCACCAAAATCATGATCTGCCGATTGCCGATCACTGCCGATCACAGAATGGAAATATGCTAGAGTCAAGAAAATCTTGAAGAACCACCAATATTTATTTAATTGTAGTTAGAAAACAAGATAACATAAGGCTACTGTAGGCCACCTTTTCCAAATAAGGCACAGTATAATTTTTCAAAACAAAGAGGGGTCAGGCAGACTACAATGGATGTAGTTGAGGAACTAACTACATCAGATCCAAAAAATTAAATAATGACAATGACATTTGAGGTTATTAAAACAGTAAGTCCCGCCCCTCGACTGCCAAAAATAAAAGTGTTCGAGCGAGCAAAATCAGCAGGCGAGAGGAGATCAAGCGCGAGAGTGTGGGGAATGATCATGCGCGCGCGCGAGGGCAGAGATGTCATGCGCCCGCGCAGGGTTTGAATGAGCTCGCGAGTTCCCGTTTCCTCGCGCGTAGATCTGTTATCCTCTCGCGAATGTAATTTACCGCGCGCGCCAGCATCAGTTGTGCGCTCGATTATAATTGCCATTGAATTGCCGTCATAGGAGAACTAATTTTGCCACTGTTAAGCAAGCTCTGCTCTGCTGTTGTGTTGCAGCGCATGCGGAAAAGTTACGTCACGTGATCGGCTTTTTTGATCGGCGCTTTTGGGGGTTGCCGATCAAGCTATTTTTTGCCAATATCGGCCGATCATGATCGGCGGCCGAGCAATCGGAGCATCACTAGGTGTGACAAACATAAAACAACAGAAAAATATACTTATTTTAAAATATCTTAAAAAAAAAAAGAGTCAAGTTTGGCATTAGGGGAGTTACAATAATATCTCCGGTACAATTTCAAACAGTTTTGTAAGGTTGGCGAAAAAGTTTTATTGACATTTGTAGGGAAAAGTTTATCAGGTTCATCTATCCATGGTGAAAATGATTCTAATTAGTACTTTCATGTAAAATAAATATCACTTTTAAAAAATAATGTTTTAATAATGTGAACAATTCTGTCTCAAGTATTTTTTATGTTATTTAATATAATTTCTTAGTACTTTTTAAATGTCACACCATAGGACACATTTACAGTACTGTTCAGTGAAAACGTGAAAAAAATATGTGAAGTCATTGACAAAATGAGTGACCACTACTATTTTCTGAAACTACAGTTTTCATACTCCATAAATATATGTATTTTTTCTTAAAAAGTTATGTTTTCCAAAAAAAGTACTTTTTCTTGGCCATTTGTCAACTACCCAATCGATGAATATTAACTTGTGGGCGTTTCACAGACTATTTATGGGCAACTATGGGCGTGACATGAAGCCGCAAAAGCTGCGCTACATTTAGAATTGATTGTGATTTATTAAGGGAAAACTGCGTAGGATGTGCGTGCGCACGATTTTATAAATCCGAATATTTCTGTGCGTACGCACGTCCTGTGTTTCATCCGTACGCCACTTCTGACGCAAATCCTACACAAAGTTTCATAAATGAGGCCCCAGAACATTGCTGGTCTAGAAGTAAGAACCGCTTGGTTCCTCGGGTGCCCTTATAATGTTAGTATGTTTTTAAGATATTTAAAAAAAATTTTTTTAGAAATAAAAGGCATATTTCCTAGCCTGATTTTAGCCTCTGATTTGAACACTCTGTTTGAAGGGGCGTGTCTGTGTGAGATTTCAGTGTAAACGCCCACTGCTGTGATTGGCTGTGAGACTTCAGTGTAAACGCCCACTGCTGTGATTGGCTGAAATGCTTGCATATGAAATATCTAACATTACATGTGGAACTCTCTCAAATACTTTTACTATTACAGCTATTAGGCCTATATGTTTTTACTATTACAGCTAGAGGTCGACCGATTCATCGGTTTTGCCGATTAATCGGCACCGATAGTTGATTGGTGGAACTATCGTTATCGGCAAAAATACATACCGATAGTTTTTCCTGGTTGCGTCCGTTGCTGGAGCGGCTGAGAAGCGCGCGCTGCTGTCATTCATTACACAGTAAGAGAGAGCTGAGAAGGGTCTGCTGGCATCATGCAGTACAAGAGCGGCCTCTAGAGGTGTAATAAAAACTATCGCTGATGCCTCGTGTTGTTTATTTCGACACGTGATGCTGCGTGCTGCACTGAGAGCACACGCTGCCTGGAGAGCGCTGACATCAGATGCGCGTTTACAGCACCGACAGCTAAAAGGTAGCCTATGTATACAGTACATTTTGTCATATCATTATAAAGTGATTAATTTGTTGACTAAATGCTGCATTAGTAGAGAAAGAACAGCACAACAGTATGTTTGTTTGCCTTCGAGGCTGAGAGGACGCTAACATTAATAGTACCTCAAGCGGTTAAAACACTGACAAAAATAAACGTAAGTCCGACCCGAATGTTTAATGTCACAATTGTTACCTCTATTTGCATTAGTTTATATCCAGCTGGTCACTTTTATGCATTTAATATGCAGAGAAGTTGCATATTTAAAGCTAGAGACGTAAGATAGCAAACTCATATGTTCATACAGCCGACAGAAACATATAAACAAATCAGAAAAGCATTAGATTTCGGTTATTTTTTCGTCATCACTTTAATACATGTTTTGTTATTTTGATTATATAATCATCAAAAGTGTTTATAAAATAGAAGCAAAAGTGTGAGACTATACATTTAATATTTATGTCATTTCAATGCTCTGGCATTGTAGATATTTAAGCATGACTGTTTGGATTTATATGAAATGATAACACTTACAATAAAATTCCATATGTAACATTAACTAAGGTTAATAACTTCTGTATAAGGATTGTTCATTATTTGTTAATTAACATGTACTAATACATTTTTAAATTAAGGTTTTTATTTGTTAACCATAGTTAATGCACTATCAAACTAACATGAATGATCAAGGTGCAATTGTATTGCTCAAATAGTATACCGATCAAATTTTGTTACTTTTTTATTCATTAAGTTGGCTTGAAAAATAACAGTTTAATAGTTACATTTTGAATGTAACTGGTTTTATTTGTTATTTAGAGTATTACTTTTTGTTTCAGTTTGAATTAATGTCTTTTATTGACTTCAATATTTATTCATATTATATATTTATTTCATTTAGCATGTTTTCATGGTTCAATACAGTTTTATTATTTTTATAATAAAGTTCAGCACTGTTTTACTTGGAGTGTTATGTTTGTTTTTATCCAATATCAATTTTAAAAACTATCGGTTGATTAATCGGTTATCGGCAAGTATGGCCCAACCTAGCTATCGTTATCGGTAAAATCCAATATCGGTCGACCTCTAATTAAAGCTATCGAGATTAACGGATCGTGAGAAGTGTTTTAAGTATTTAGATCTATTCGCATCACATAAAAGGTTGCAGTGATGAGCATTGAGCAGATGACAGCCTGTTGATCGCGTGAATGAAGATCTTATCATTGCAACGCAGTTTCTGCACTCTCACTAACCCTTTCACCAATGCAAACATGAGGTAAGTACCCAGATTGGCAAGTGTCCAGATAAACTTGCGCTGTGTGATTGACAGCTTGGGCGATTGGAAAGGGATTGTTCTTTGATCGCTTTCTGTATATATTAATCACAGTTTAAATAAGATTATTTTCATGCTACCAAGAGAAACGATGTGAAGTTGATCGTTTAGTCACTGGCTTGATTTACTGATGCATAAACAGTCTTGAACGATTTTGAGAGAAAGATTATCCATTGCTCCAGACTAACTTTTCCACTGGTTGCACTGGTGCTACCAACTTTCTCAGTTGGTCGCACCAGCATATGATTTGGTCGCACCTTTTTTTTTTTTTTTTTTTGTATGCCATGGGATTAATCAATGCATGCTGATGAAGGGTGGTCATAATCTGCATACCCTAGTTTTGCACTTATGTAAAAAGACTGACAGTGACACAAGACCTCATGTTAGCAAAATGTTTTAATCTTTTAACTCTCAAAAAAACTATTAACCCTCTGAGGTCGAGAAACGCGCCCACGCGTTTTGCTGGATTTTTTTCAGTTCAGTTCAAAAGAAATTAATTTTGCTCTGTTGACTTTGATATTACAAGCAAGTTTCATACATCAATCGATTCTGTTAAATGTGTATTATTTTTGTGTATACTCACAATAAAAACAAAGTGTGGTGCTTTTTGCCAAATAAAGAAAAATAAACACGAAGCTAGGTTCTGCCTTCTCTCTGTCCGTGTAGTCCATTCCGAAACGCGTCCGAAAATGAATCATAACTCAGCGAATACTTCTCACACAGGCATGTGAGTTATGTCTTTATGAAGCTTGAAATCTCTTCTTTTAAATGAAGTAATTTATATAAAACACAAATGTTTTCAACTCATGTAATCCGTTTGAAAGCAAGGAGAGGTACCGTTTTTCCTTCTGCCTCATTATCTTTATAATCAGCTGCGGCCGCCCCGCCCCCGGCGCGATTCACATGTAAATAGTTTAGGTGATCTAGTATACGCCCCCCGATCAATGCCATAAAAACACAGTTTCTATCAGACTTACTGATAGTTCATCGCGTTTTGAGTATGGCACGCTTCTCCAGTAAAGACGCCCTTCAGATGATTCTGGACAGCGAGGAAGAATGCACGATACCGGGTTGTTTCCTCAGAGGAAGATTGTAACAGACGACGAACGGCAGCATATTGAAGAGCGAATTCCGCCGAGGACACAATTTCGGAGTAAGTTTTACTTAAAAGTCTTTTGTCTTTTATTTTTCGTGTTCGCATTTATGAGGAAAAAAACAATATTACGTGACAGTTCTCCATTATGGACGCGAGCGCTCTAAGCACTAAAATACTTTCAAACATTCACAGAGACCTCAAAACAGAAAGTACAAATCCTTTCTTTAAAACGAATTTCGTTTTGTATCAATTGTCTCTTAATTTTAATATTTTTTTCATTAACAAATTTCCTGGATTTAAAGTAAATATAGGCTAGCAATCACAACATAAGGTCTGAACTGGAGATCATCATGAACCCGTAGCCTACTCGCCTCACATGTCTAAAAAAAATGTAATATATTTACAGAAAGCTGGTTCTAAACAAAACCATCCAAAACAAAAAAACTATGTAGCCTAATAAATGTGCATTTCTCCGGTGCGTTCACAACGTTACAGTCAGGCGAAATATGAAAGACAACATTTTGTTTAGTAGATTTGGGTACAGTTTTTACTGTAGAATATACTGCCACATCAAATAAGCTTTTGTGTAGCAATTTCTATATATAAAATAGCCTACTATTTTTGTCAAAAATAAAGTCATCAACTAAGATGTTAGCTGTTCCAATGTTGGCTATATTCAAAGTAATGAATACATAGATAAAATGTAGGCCTATAATCTTTTTTTTTACAAAGAAAGAGTACACTTGAAATATTGTTGAAATTGTAATTATTGTTGTTGTAACCTTTTTAACTTTGAAATATGTATGATAAAATGTATACTTTAGTTTTTACAAAGAAAGATTACACTTGAATTGTTGTTGTAATTGTAACCTTTTTAATAAAAAAATATATTTACAAGGTAGATGTAAACAAACTATTAAAAGGTAAATATAAGCCTTTTCTTTAAATAATTTTTATTGTGTTTTATTAGTGACAAATTTGGGGAGAGGATAAATATTCCAAACCTGAAAATACAGTATGAGAATTAACTGCACAATTACTAGACATGTTTTCCTTGGATATTATAGGCCAAATTGCAAGCACAATATGTGGAAAAATAAAAAAGAATTGAGATGCTTCCAACTGTTGCTCTTGCATTCTTGTGGCTCAGTGACTCACCTGAATGAATGGCTAATTAAATATGCAGGCCCCATTGTCTCCTAAGGTGTGAACCACTAAATATGCATGATCTGTGACGCCCACTCCGCATATTGCCTTTCCAAACAGAAAGTGCTTTGCAAAATTCAAATCAATGTATTGTGTTATGTGAATGATAAGGGCAGGGTGATTTTCACATCATTTTGAAGAAAAAACACTAGGCAATGACATCTATTAGACAAAAGTCTTATTGGCACATATTTAGTATGTGTTTTATGGCCTTATTTCAGAAACTTTAGTTTTTAGTTTTTTCAATAACCACGCATAAACATTATTCTCTCAAAAATGCAGACATGTACATTCTTGTTGCTCACATATTATGGTAGCCCTGTTTGTGCTAAATAGTGTGTAATTTTTTTTTGCCATTAATATGTTTATAAGCAACTGAAAAAAGCACAAATGTCAGGGCATGTCAGAACATCTCAAGGACCCCAAAAACACCTTAGACCTCAGAGGGTTAAAAAAACATGTATGTTCTTTAATGTTTGATTATAATTTTACTGTCTTCACATAGGGATGGGAATTGATAAGATTTTATCAATAATAATGCCACTGACGATTCTGATTATCGATCCGATTCTTTAACGATTCCTGATAGCACTGTGTGGAAATGTAGTCATATGCTTTTCAAAAAAACAAGTGGTTTTATTTATTTTAAATCTTAAGCTTGAGTAAGCAAACTGTACTTTTTATGTAATTTATGTAATAAATAGAACCTTATTGTAAAGTGTTACTGATTAGTTATACACCGATTCAGACGTCTCCTGAGTTCACTGTTGGAAAGATCAGTTGTTTTAACCATTCATTAAAAATAATCGGTTCAAATGAGTCATTAGTTCGCGAACTGTGATTCTCCCAGCAGTTAGGACATGGACATCCAAGATTTCTGTCAACACAGAAAACATTTCATCACTGGATAGTTTTTTTCGTTTAATTAAAGTGTTGTTTTATGTCAGCTGAATGTCCGGAACGCTTTTCAGAGAAGACAAGGCAACTTATTTAGCACAATTCACACCCAGCAGTAATAAAAAATAAAAAGAAAAAGAAATCTCAGAATGCTCCACATGAAACTTTGGTCTTCCGACCTTTTACCACCGTGTCGATTTATTTAGATTAAAGCTGCCGTCTGCAACATTTTTTTGATCATATTCAGTGTAATCGACACTGTAATCCGACAGAACAACATAAATAAGGTGGTTTTAGAAAAAAACCCGAGCTTCTAACTCCACCTGGAGCGTGTTATTTGTTTTGCAAAAATCCAGCGCTCCCGCTTCATCAGGTCCAATCAGCGCAGGGGGGTGTGAGATCTGACTGTCAATCACAGGTCGTGCACACGCCACAGATCCCCCCTCACTCGCGCACGTTAATATCACATGCACACGCCACGCCTGAAGTTCGCCTGGAGATTGCATGAAGCGTGATGGCGGAGAGAAAATCTACTAACAAGCTTCCAATTCTTCAGTTATTGCTATCTATGGATAGATTAGCCAGGGCAGCCTACCTCCGAGTCCATGGTGTTGATAGATGCTGAAGAGACGGACGCGTTCACAGAAAATCAGGTACACACGCACAGTGACGCACTGACGAGCACGACCTCGATGGGAGGGTGCTCGCTGGTAGTGGGGAGGGGCATGAGAGTTGTAAACATTCAACATTTTGGCTAATCGACCCAATCTGCCAGACTTGCCGACGGCAGCTTTAATATGTGCGAGGGAGAGAGAGCAAGACAGCGCTTATAGTTGGAGACGGTGAGGTCTTGTTTACACTTTCGCCTGACTCTGAAGAGAGAGAGTGCGCGCGCGACCGTCTCTCTCTCTCTCTCTCTCTCTGCTCGTTCTTTCAGTTAAACATGCGCCCTGTCACGCGCAGCAGTTCATCTACATTACTCACCGATCAAATAAGACTTTGGCGGGACAAAAATTAATTTTGGCGGGCGCTAAAACAAGTTCAATGCAGGAAAATTCATGCGTGAATTTAATTGAGTTGTACATGACCATGCACTCGCACAAATGCGACCACATAAAATTTTAACTCACACATTCTCAAAAAATGGTCGCAGTCTGGAACCCTGTTATATGTCTGAACTTGAACAATTACACATCAGTAATCCACATAACCCACTGGTTCTTCAGAGGCTCGGATGAAGGAACACTGAGCAACTGCCATGCTTCGCTCGTTTGCAAGCCATGATGTCTCTCGAAGAAAAAACAATATCGCACTCGCCTATATTCTCATGGGCGGCCAAATTCTCTTTGTGGGCAAAGCAGAGAAAGGGGAGGTGACCTTTTCCCTTATGACGACATAAAGGGAAGATTCGCCCGTCTGAGCTTTCATTTTCACAAAAATACCCAGGGCTAGGTTTACACCTATCAGAACGTCTAGCCACTGGGGGCCCATAGGCAGGCTAGGGGAACTCATATTAATGTTAAAAAACCTCATAAAGTGACATTTTCATGTCATGGGACCTTTAAGACATCTGCTTTAAACATTACAATGCTCATGATAACTTTCGTTTACTCTAAAATAAGTAAATCCATTTCACAAGCTAATTACTCCTGGACAGCGATGCCATAGAGATATACAGAGCTACTGCAAAAACGGAAGTTCAAACACAATATTATAGAGATGCTTCGCACTTGTTCCTCCGGGGAAAAGGCTCTATAAGGGCTCCAGACATCCGTCACCTCAAACGTGTTCCCATAGCGACGCTATCACCGTGCTCTGCTGAGAGACCTATGAGGGAACTAAATGCTTATTGCAACAATGACAACTTTAGGATGTTTCACTGAATGAATTTGTTTTTAGAAAATAACATTTCACCCTATCGTCGTACGTCATATTATTCACATTTATACACCAGATGCGTTTATGAAAAGATAACCCGGTTTTTATAAACAGCATAATCATTTGCACTTAAAAGCCAAACAACAACGCAGTTTAAATATAATATTTCCTCGGACATCATTCCGAGTGTCACGCACCTGTTTTGATATGATTCGTCCTTTTCTCTTTTGCACAAAGTCGTTTTCTCAGATCATCGTTTTCGGACTCAATTCTCTGAATCTTATGCTGATATTCGCTGACAGTTTGTTCCACTGAATCCAGGATGTCACTGACAGTCACTCGAAAGATTTCATTTAATGAAGATTCAAGAAAAGCTTTTAAATCGCCAAACTTCGCCATTTCAACAAACACACGGAGCTGCTGCTGCAGTGACCGGAGAACCGCCGCGAGCGCCACCAAACTCACCGCTGCCCCCTCAGGCCTGGAGAAGAACTACACCTCAATGGCGCCGCCATATTTGTCCGGGCAACTTGGCCGTAACTCTCATAAGTGAAGTGAAGAAAAAGTGCCTTACTATTTTGACAGCTAGTTGGCCACCAAAGTCAAACTATTAATAGCTAGCGAGACGTTATAAGCGATAATATAATGTTCACATGATTCTTATGAAGTCTGAGCTTATATTATAATTTATATTATGAACTAATGTAGCCTAAATGGAAAGTGAGTCATCAGTGCAACAGTGATCAGAGGACTGACAGGACAGGATTACAGATAGAGCTAAACCCATAGTTCCAATTACAGGGCAGAAATATCAGTTTGGGGGGGGTCAGATAATTTTTCTGATATTGTGAAAAAATATAAAATTTACAATACAAGTCAACTCCTATTTTCACTGTAGGAACATTTTAATGTAAAGCGATTTCAGACACCCCTATTGTGGACCGTACCATTTTTAACCACCGTGGCTAGAAGCAACGGAGATAGAGAACGACTTCAACTTCTCAAGCAAGTGTCAACGTTGAATGACAAAATGCTAGTTAAGTTGGCTTGAGAAAGCCAACTTACTGAAATCCTATTTAAACTTATTATTAAGTTGGCTTGAGAAAGCCAACTTACTGAAATCCTATTTAAACTTATTAAGTTGGCTGAGAAAGCCAACTTACTGATATTGTACTTAAACTTATTAAGTTGGCTTGAGAGAGCCAACATATTGAAATCCTATTTAAACTTATTATTATTATTATTATTAAGTTGGCTTGAGAGAGCCAACATATTGAAATCCTATTTAAACTTATTAAGTTGGCTTGAGAAAGCCAACATATTGAAATCCTATTTAAACTTATTAAGTTGGCTTGAGAAAGCCAACATATTGAAATCCTATTTAAACTTATTAAGTTGGCTTGAGAAAGCCAACATATTGAAATCCTATTTAAACTTATTATTATTAATATTATTAAGTTGGCTTGAGAAAGCCAACATATTGAAATCCTATTTAAACTTATTATTAAGTTGGCTTGAGAAAGCCAACATATTGAAATCCTATTTAAACTTATTAAGTTGGCTTGAGAAAGCCAACATATTGAAATCCTATTTAAACTTATTATTATTATTCTTCTTACTAAAACTGTTGACTCAAACTCGCCCTAGAGCTTTAACTCTACATACTTCAAACTCGGCTCAGACACTCAAACTGATCTGCAGCTATATGCTATATCTTTTCAGACTGATCGGACTTACGGTTTTCCTACAAATGACGATCAAAACTCGGAAAAACTCCCATTGACTTAACATTGGGCATTCTAAAAAAATTCAAACTCACCAACCGACAAAAATTTAAATCTAAATCCCTTGAAAACTAATTCAAACTGCCATTCTATATATATTAGCCAATGAAACTCATTTAAACTAATAAACTCTAATCTCATACACTTATAAACTAATTAACTTAAATTTAATAACTAATTAACTAATAAACTCATGAATTCATAGACTTATGAACTCTTAAACTCATAAATTAATAAACTCTGAACTCTAAACTCATTTAAACTTATAAACTCTAAACTCAAAAACTTGTACACTTATAAACTCTAAACTCTAAACTCATAAACTCAGAGTGTGTGTGTGTGTGTGTGTGTGTGTGTGTGTGTGTGTGTGTGTGTGTGTGTATCTATCTATCTACCGCTCTGAATACCATAGCAACCACCCAGAACACCCTAGCAACCACCTAGCAACCACCCAAAAGACCCTAGCAACCACCCAAAAGACCCTAGCAACCACCCAAAATATCCTAGCAACCACCCAGAACACCCTAGCAACCACCTAGCAACCACCCAAAACACCCTAGCAACCGCCTAGCAACCACCCAAAAGACCCTAGCAACCACCCAAAATACCCTAGCAACACCATAGCAACCACACAAAACATCCTAGTAACCACCCATAACACCCTAGCAACCGCCTAGCAACCACCCAGAACACCCTAGCAACCACCCAAAACACCCTAGCAACCACCAAAAATACCCTAGCAACACCATAGCAACCACACAAAACATCCTAGTAACCACCCATAACACCCTAGCAACCGCCTAGCAACCACCCAGAACACCCTAGCAACCACCCAAAACACCCTAGCAACCACCCAAAATATCCTAGCAACCGCCTAGCAACCACCCAGAATACCTTAGCAACCACCCAAAACACCCTAGCAACCACCCAGAACACCCTAGCAACCGCCTAGCAACCACCCAGAATACCATAGCAACCACCCAAAAGACCCTAGCAACCGCCTAGCAACCACCCAGAATACCCTAGCAACCACCCAAATCACCCTAGCAACCACCCAGAACACCCTAGCAACCGCCTAGCAACCACCCAAAAGACCCTAGCAACCGCCTAGCAACCACCCAAAACACCCTAGCAACCACCCAGAACACCCTAGCAACCGCCTAGCAACCACCCAGAATACCCTAGCAACCACCCAAAAGACCCTAGCAACCACCCAAAAGACCCTAGCAACCACCCAAAAGACCCTAGCAACCACCTAGCAACCACCCAGAATATCCTAGCAACCACCCAAAACACCCTAGCAACCACCCAAAAGACCCTAGCAACCACCTAGCAACCACCCAGAATATCCTAGCAACCACCCAAAACACCCTAGCAACCACCCAAAAGACCCTAGCAACCGCCTAGCAACCACCCAAAAGACCCTAGCAACCACCCAGAATACCCTAGCAACCGCCTAGCAACCACCCAAAAGACCATAGCAACCACCCAAAATACCCTAGCAACCACCCAGAATACCCTAGCAACCACCCAAAATACCCTAGCAACCACCTAGCAACCACCCAAAAGACCCTAGCAACCACCCTAAATATCCTAGCAACCGCATAGCAACCACCCAGAATACCCTAGCAACCACCCAAAACACCCTAGCAACCGCCTAGCAACCACCCAAAAGACCCTAGCAACCACCCAAAATATCCTAGCAACCACCCAGAATACCCTAGCAACCACCCAAAACACCCTAGCAACCACCCATAACACCCTAGCAACCACCCAAAAGACCCTAGCAACCACCCAGGACACCCTAGCAACCACCTAGCAACCAACCAGAACACCCTAGCAATTGCCCAAAACACCCTAGAAACACCATAGCGACCACCCATAACATCCTAGCAACCGCCTATCAAAAAACTTTACGGTCCAAACTTTCTCAAGCCAACTTAAAGTTTGTCTCGACGAACTTTCGCATCTAGTTATTATTATTCTTCTTACTAAAACTGTTGACTCAAACTCGCCCTAGAGCTTTAACTCTACATACTTCAAACTCGGCTCAGACACTCAAACTGATCTGCAGCTATATGCTATATCTTTTCAGACTGATCGGACTTACGGTTTTCCTACAAATGACGATCAAAACTCGGAAAAACTCCCATTGACTTAACATTGGGCATTCTAAAAAAATTCAAACTCACCAACCGACAAAAATTTAAATCTAAATCCCTTGAAAACTAATTCAAACTGCCATTCTATATATATTAGCCAATGAAACTCATTTAAACTAAAAAACTCTAATCTCATACACTTATAAACTAATTAACTTAAATTTAATAACTAATTAACTAATAAACTCATGAATTCATAGACTTATGAACTCTTAAACTCATAAATTAATAAACTCTGAACTCTAAACTCATTTAAACTTATAAACTCTAAACTCAAAAACTTGTACACTTATAAACTCAATTTATACACTTATAAACTTTAAACTCATAAACTCTGAGTGTGTGTGTGTGTGTGTGTGTGTGTGTGTGTGTGTCTGAGTGAGTGTGTGAGCGAGGTAGTCTGTTTGAGTGTGTGTGTGTGTGTGTGTGTGTGTGTGTGTGTGTGTATCTATCTATCTACCGCTCTGAATACCATAGCAACCACCCAGAACACCCTAGCAACCACCTAGCAACCACCCAGAACACCCTAGCAACCACCCAAAAGACCCTAGCAACCACCCAAAATATCCTAGCAACCACCCAGAACACCCTAGCAACCACCTAGCAACCACCCAAAACACCCTAGCAACCACCCAAAAGACCCTAGCAACCACCCAAAATACCCTAGCAACACCATAGCAACCACACAAAACATCCTAGTAACCACCCATAACACCCTAGCAACCGCCTAGCAACCACCCAGAACACCCTAGCAACCACCCAAAACACCCTAGCAACCACCCAAAATACCCTAGCAACACCATAGCAACCACACAAAACATCCTAGTAACCACCCATAACACCCTAGCAACCGCCTAGCAACCACCCAGAACACCCTAGCAACCACCCAAAAGACCCTAGCAACCACCCAAAAGACCCTAGCAACCGCCTAGCAACCACCCAGAATACCCTAGCAACCACCCAAAACACCCTAGCAACCACCCAGAACACCCTAGCAACCGCCTAGCAACCACCCAAAAGACCCTAGCAACCACCCAAAACACCCTAGCAACCGCCTAGCAACCACCCAAAAGACCCTAGCAACCACCCAGAACACCCTAGCAACCGCCTAGCAACCACCCAAAAGACCCTAGCAACCACCCAAAAGACCCTAGCAACCACCCAAAATATCCTAGCAACCACCCAGAATACCCTAGCAACCACCCAAAACACCCTAGCAACCACCCAGAACACCCTAGCAACCGCCTAGCAACCACCCAAAATACCCTAGCAACCGCCTAGCAACCACCCAAAAGACCCTAGCAACCACCCAGAACACCCTAGCAACCGCCTAGCAACCACCCAAAAGACCCTAGCAACCACCCAAAAGACCCTAGCAACCACCCAAAATATCCTAGCAACCACCCAGAATACCCTAGCAACCACCCAAAACACCCTAGCAACCACCCAGAACACCCTAGCAACCGCCTAGCAACCACCCAAAATACCCTAGCAACCGCCTAGCAACCACCCAAAATACCCTAGCAACCACCCTAAATATCCTAGCAACCGCATAGCAACCACCCAGAATACCCTAGCAACCACCCAAAACACCCTAGCAACCACCCAGAACACCCTAACAACCGCCTAGCAACCACCCAAAAGACCCTAGCAACCACCCAAAATATCCTAGCAACCGCCTAGCAACCACCCATAATACCCTAGCAACCACCCAAAACACCCTAGCAACCACCCAGAACACCCTAGCAACCGCCTAGCAACCACCCAAAAGACCCTAGCAACCAACCAAAATACCCTAGCAACCGCCTAGCAACCACCCAAAAGACCCTAGCAACCACCCAGAACACCCTAGCAACCTCCCAAAATATCCTAGCAACACCATAGCAACCACCCATAACATCCTAGCAACCGCCTAGCAAAAAAATTTCTGGTCCAAACTTTCTCAAGCCAACTTAAAGTTTGTCTCGACGAACTTTCGCATCTAGTTAATATTATTATTATTCTTCTGTGGAAACTATTGACTCAAACTCGCCCTAGAGCTTTAACTCTACATACTCCAAACTCGGCTCAGACACTCAAACTGATCTGAAGTTTTATGCTATATCTTTTCAGACTGATCGGACTTACGGTTTTCCTACAAATGACGATCAAAACTCGGAAAAAGTCCCATTGACTTAACATTGGGCATTCTAAAAAAATTCAAACTCACCAACCGACAAAAATTCAAATCTAAATCCCTTGAAAACTAAATCAAACTGCCATTCTATATATATTAGCCAATGAAACTCATTTAAACTAATAAACTCTAATTTCATACACTTATAAACTAATTAACTTAAATTGAATAACTAATTAACTAATAAACTCATGAATTCATAGACTTATGAACTCTTAAACTCATAAATTAATAAACTCTGAACTCTAAACTCATTTAAACTTATAAACTCTAAACTCAAAAACTTGTACACTTATAAACTCATCAATTTATACACTTATAAACTCTAAACTCATAAACTCTGAGTGTGTGTGTGTGTGTGTGTGTGTGTGTGTGTGTGTGTATCTATCTATCTACCGCTCTGAATACCATAGCAACCACCCAGAACACCCTAGCAACCACCTAGCAACCACCCAGAACACCCTAGCAACCACCCAAAAGACCCTAGCAACCACCCAAAATATCCTAGCAACCACCCAAAAGACCCTAGCAACCACCCAAAACACCCTAGCAACCGCCTAGCAACCACCCAAAAGACCATAGCAACCACCCAAAACACCCTAGCAACCACCCAAAACACCCTAGCAACCGCCTAGCAACCACCTAGCAACCACCCAAAAGACCCTAGCAACCACCCAAAATACCCTAGCAACACCATAGCAACCACACAAAACATCCTAGTAACCACCCAAAACACCCTAGCAACCGCCTAGCAACCACCCAAAAGACCCTAGAAACCACCCAAAATAGCCTAGCAACCACCCAGAATACCCTAGCAACCACCCAAAATACCCTAGCAACCGCCTAGCAACCACCCAAAAGACCCTAGCAACCACCCTAAATATCCTAGCAACCGCATAGCAAACACCCAGAATACCCTAGCAACCACCCAAAACACCCTAGCAACCACCCAGAACACCCTAGCAACCGCCTAGCAACCACCCAAAAGACCCTAGCAACCACCCAAAATATTCTAGCAACCGCCTAGCAACCACCCAGAATACCCTAGCAACCACCCAAAACACCCTAGCAACCACCCAGAACACCCTAGCAACCACCCAGAACACCCTAGCAACCACCTAGCAACCACCCAAAATACCCTAGCAACCACCCAAAACACCCTAACAACCACCCAAAACACCCTAGCAACCGCCTAGCAACCACCCAAAAGACCCTAGCAACCACCCAAAACACCCTAGCAACCACCCAAAATACCCTAGCAACACCATAGCAACCACACAAAACATCCTAGTAACCACACATAACACCCTAGCAACCGCCTAGCAACCACCCAGAACACCCTAGCAACCACCCAAAACACCCTAGCAACCACCCAAAATATCCTAGCAACCGCCTAGCAACCACCCATAATACCCTAGCAACCACCCAAAACACCCTAGCAACCACCCAGAACACCCTAGCAACCGCCTAGCAACCACCCAAAAGACCCTAGCAACCACCCAAAACACCCTAGCAACCACCCAAAATACCCTAGCAACACCATAGCAACCACACAAAACATCCTAGTAACCACCCATAACACCCTAGCAACCGCCTAGCAACCACCCAGAACACCCTAGCAACCGCCTTGCAACCACCCAAAAGACCCTAGCAACCACCCAAAATACCCTAGCAACACCATAGCAACCACCCAAAAGACTCTAGCAACCACCCAAAACAACCTAGCAACCACCCAAAAGACCCTAGCAACCACCCAAAATACCCTAGCAACACCATAGCAACCACACAAAACATCCTAGTAACCACCCATAACACCCTAGCAACCGCCTAGCAACCACCCAGAACACCCTAGCAACCACCCAAAACACCCTAGCAACCACCCAGAACACCCTAGCAACCGCCTAGCAACCACCCAAAAGACCCTAGCAACCACCCAAAAGACCCTAGCAACCACCCCAAAATACCTTAGCAACCACCCAAAATACCCTAGCAACCGCCTAGCAACCACCCAAAAGACCCTAGCAACCACCCTAAATATCCTAGCAACCGCATAGCAACCACCCAGAATACCCTAGCAACCACCCAAAACACCCTAGCAACCACCCATAACACCCTAGCAACCGCCTAGCAACCACCCAAAAGACCCTAGCAACCACCCAAAATATCCTAGCAACCGCCTAGCAACCACCCAGAATACCCTAGCAACCACCCAAAACACCCTAGCAACCACCCAAAAGACCCTAGCAACCACCCAAAATATCCTAGCAACCGCCTAGCAACCACCCAGAATACCATAGCAACCACCCAAAACACCCTAGCAACCGCCCTAAATACCCTAGCAACATCATAGCAACCACCCATAACATCCTAGCAACCGCCTAGCAAAAAACTTTCCGGTCCAAACTTTCTCAAGCCAACTTAAAGTTTGTCTCGACGAACTTTCGCATCTAGTTAAGTTGGCTTGAGAGAGCCAACATATTGAAATCCTATTTAAACTTATTATTATTATTATTAAGTTGGCTTGAGAGAGCCAACATATTGAAATCCTATTTAAACTTATTATTATTAATTAATATTATTATTATTATTCTTCTGTGAAAAACTATTGACTCAAACTCGCCCTAGAGCTTTAACTCTACATACTCCAAACTCGGCTCAGACACTCAAACTGATCTGAAGTTTTATGCTATATCTTTTCAGACTGATCGGACTTACGGTTTTCCTACAAATGACGATCAAAACTCGGAAAAAGTCCCATTGACTTAACATTGGGCATTCTAAAAAAATTCAAACTCACCAACCGACAAAAATTCAAATCTAAATCCCTTGAAAACTAAATCAAACTGCCATTCTATATATATTAGCCAATGAAACTCATTTAAACTAATAAACTCTAATTTCATACACTTATAAACTAATTAACTTAAATTGAATAACTAATTAACTAATAAACTCATGAATTCATAGACTTATGAACTCTTAAACTCATAAATTAATAAACTCTGAACTCTAAACTCATTTAAACTTATAAACTCTAAACTCAAAAACTTGTACACTTATAAACTCATCAATTTATACACTTATAAACTCTAAACTCATAAACTCTGAGTGTGTGTGTGTGTGTGTGTGTGTGTGTGGGTGTGTGTGTGTGTGTGTATCTATCTATCTACCGCTCTGAATACCATAGCAACCACCCAGAACACCCTAGCAACCACCCAGAACACCCTAGCAACCACCCAAAAGACCCTAGCAACCACCCAAAATATCCTAGCAACCACCCAAAAGACCCTAGCAACCACCCAAAACACCCTAGCAACCGCCTAGCAACCACCCAAAAGACCATAGCAACCACCCAAAACACCCTAGCAACCACCCAAAACACCCTAGCAACCGCCTAGCAACCACCCAAAAGACCCTAGCAACCACCCAAAATACCCTAGCAACACCATAGCAACCACACAAAACATCCTAGTAACCACACAAAACACCCTAGCAACCGCCTAGCAACCACCCAAAAGACCCTAGCAACCACCCAAAACACCCTAGCAACCGCCTAGCAACCACCCAAAAGACCATAGCAACCACCCAAAACACCCTAGCAACCACCCAAAACACCCTAGCAACTGCCTAGCAACCACCCAAAAGACCCTAGCAACCACCCAAAATACCCTAGCAACACCATAGCAACCACACAAAACATCCTAGTAACCACCCAAAACACCCTAGCAACCGCCTAGTAACCACCCAAAAGACCCTAGCAACCACCCAAAATACCCTAGCAACACCATAGCAACCACACAAAACATCCTAGTAACCACCCATAACACCCTAGTAACCGCCTAGCAACCACCCAGAACACCCTAGCAACCACCCAAAACACCCTAGCAACCACCCAAAATATCCTAGCAACCGCCTAGCAACCACCCAGAATACCCTAGCAACCACCCAAAACACCCTAGCAACCACCCAAAACACCCTAGCAACCGCCTAGCAACCACCCAAAAGACCCTAGCAACCACCCAGAATACCATAGCAACCACCCAAAATACCCTAGCAACCGCCTAGCAATCACCCAAAAGACCCTAGCAACCACCCAAAATAGCCTAGCAACCACCCAGAATACCCTAGCAACCACCCAAAATACCCTAGCAACCACCCAGAACACCCTAGCAACCGCCTAGCAACCACCCAAAATACCCTAGCAACCACCCAAAATACCCTAGCAACCACCCAGGACACCCTAACAACCACCTAACAACCACCCAGAACACCCTAGCAACCTCCCAAAATACCCTAGCAACACCATAGAAACACCATAGCAACATCCTAGCAACCGCCAAGCAAAAAACGTTCTGGTCCAAACTTTCTCAAGCCAACTTAAAGTTTGTCTCGACGAACTTTCGCATCTAGTTAAGTTGGCTTGAGAAAGCCAACATATTGAAATCCTATTTAAACTTATTATTAATATTATTAAGTTGGCTTGAGAAAGCCAACATATTGAAATCCTATTTAAACTTATTATTAATATTATTATTATTATTATTATTCTTCTGTGAATAACTGTTGACTCAAACTCGCCCTAGAGCTTTAACTCTACATACTCCAAACTCGGCTCAGACACTCAAACTGATCTGAAGTTAGTTGCTTTATCTTTTCAGACTGATCGGACTAACGGTTTTCCTACAAATGACGATCAAAACTCGGAAAAACTCCCATTGACTTAACATTGGGCATTCTAAAAAAATTCAAACTCACCAACCGACAAAAATTCAAATCTAAATCCCTTGAAAACTAAATCAAACTGCCATTCTATATATATTAGCCAATGAAACTCATTTAAACTAATAAACTCTAATCTCATACACTTATAAACTAATTAACTTAAATTTAATAACTAATTAACTAATAAACTCATGAATTCATAGACTTATGAACTCTTAAACTCATAAATTAATAAACTCTGAACTCTAAACTCATTTAAACTTATAAACTCTAAACTCAAAAACTTGTACACTTATAAACTCATCAATTTATACACTTATAAACTCTAAACTCATAAACTCTGAGTGTGTGTGTGTGTGTGTGTGTGTGTGTGTGTGTGTGTGTGTATCTATCTACCGCTCTGAATACCATAGCAACCACCCAGAACACCCTAGCAACCACCCAGAACACCCTAGCAACCACCCAAAAGACCCTAGCAACAACCCAAAATATCCTAGCAACCACACAAAACATCCTAGTAACCACCCATAACACCCTAGCAACCGCGTAGCAACCACCCAGAACACCCTAGCAAAACACCCTAGCAACCACCCAAAATATCCTAGCAACCGCCTAGCAACCACCCATAATACCCTAGCAACCACCCAAAACACCCTAGCAACAGCCTAGCAACCACCCAAAAGACCCTAGCAACCACCCAAAATACCCTAGCAACCGCCTAGCAACCACCCAAAAGACCCTAGCAACCACCCAAAATAGCCTAGCAACCACCCAAAATACCCTAGCAACCACCCAAAATACCCTAGCAACCGCCTAGCAACCACCCAGAATACCCTAGCAACCACCCAGAACACCCTAGCAACCGCCTAGCAACCACCCAAAAGACCCTAGCAACCACCCAAAAGACCCTAGCAACCGCCTAGCAACCACCCAGAATACCCTAGCAACCACCCAAAACACCCTAGCAACCACCCAGAACACCCTAGCAACCGCCTAGCAACCACCCAAAAGACCCTAGCAACCACCCAAAAGACCCTAGCAACCGCCTAGCAACCACCCAGAATACCCTAGCAACCACCCAAAACACCCTAGCAACCACCCAGAACACCATAGCAACCGCCTAGCAACCACCCAGAATACCCTAGCAACCACCCAAAACACCCTAGCAACCACCCAGAACACCCTAGCAACCGCCTAGCAACCACCCAAAACACCCTAGCAACCACCAAAAAGACCCTAGCAACCGCCTAGCAACCACCCAGAATACCCTAGCAACCACCCAAAACACCCTAGCAACCACCAAAAAGACCCTAGCAACCACCTAGCAACCACCCAAAAGACCCTAGCAACCACCCAAAACACCCTAGCAACCACCCAGAACACCCTAGCAACCGCCTAGCAACCACCCAAAACACCCTAGCAACCACCAAAAAGACCCTAGCAACCGCCTAGCAACCACCCAGAATACCCTAGCAACCACCCAAAACACCCTAGCAACCACCAAAAAGACCCTAGCAACCACCTAGCAACCACCCAAAAGACCCTAGCAACCACCCAGAACACCCTAGCAACCGCCTAGCAACCACCCAGAATACCTTAGCAACCGCCTAGCAACACCATAGCAACCACCCAGAACACCCTAGCAACCGCCTAGCAACACCCTAGCAACCAACCAAAATACCTTAGCAACCTTCTAGCAACAACATAGCAACCGCCTAGCAACCACCCAGAATACCCTAGCAACTGCTTAGCAACACCATAGCAACCACCCAGAATACCCTAGCAACCGCCTAGCAACACCATAACGACCACCCATAACATCCTTGCAACTGCCTAGCAAAAAACATTCTGGTCCAAACTTTCTCAAGCCAACTTAAAGTTTGTCTCGACGAACTTTCGCATCTAGTTATTATTATTATTCTTCTGTGAATAACTGTTGACTCAAACTCGCCCTAGAGCTTTAACTCTACATACTCCAAACTCGGCTCAGACACTCAAACTGATCTGAAGTTAGTTGCTTTATCTTTTCAGACTGATCGGACTTACGGTTTTCCTACAAATGACGATCAAAACTCGGAAAAACTCCCATTGACTTAACATTGGGCATTCTAAAAAAATTCAAACTCACCAACCGACAAAAATTCAAATCTAAATCCCTTGAAAACTAAACCAAACTGCCATTCTATATATATTAGCCAATGAAACTCATTTAAACTAAAAAACTCTAATCTCATACACTTATAAACTAATTAACTTAAATTTAATAACTAATTAACTAATAAACTCATGAATTCATAGACTTATGAACTCTTAAACTCATAAATTAATAAACTCTGAACTCTAAACTCATTTAAACTTATAAACTCTAAACTCAATAACTTGTACACTTATAAACTCATCAATTTATACACTTATAAACTCTAAACTCATAAACTCTGAGTGTGTGTGTGTGTGTGTGTGTATCTATCTATCTACCGCTCTGAATACCATAGCAACCACCCAGAACACCCTAGCAACCACCTAGCAACCACCCAGAACACCCTAGCAACCACCCAAAAGACCCTAGCAACCACCCAAAATATCCTAGCAACCGCCTAGCAACCACCCATAATACCCTAGCAACCACCCAAAACACCCTAGCAACCGCCTAGCAACCACCCAAAAGACCCTAGCAACCACCCAAAATACCCTAGCAACCGCCTAGCAACCACCCAAAAGACCCTAGCAACCACCCAAAATAGCCTAGCAACCACCCAAAATACCCTAGCAACCACCCAAAATACCCTAGCAACCGCCTAGCAACCACCCAGAATACCCTAGCAACCACCCAGAACAACCTAGCAACCGCCTAGCAACCACCCAAAAGACCCTAGCAACCGCCTAGCAACCACCCAGAATACCCTAGCAACCACCCAAAACACCCTAGCAACCACCCAGAACACCCTAGCAACCGCCTAGCAACCACCCAAAAGACCCTAGCAACCACCCAAAAGACCCTAGCAACCGCCTAGCAACCACCCAGAATACCCTAGCAACCACCCAAAACACACTAGCAACCACCCAGAACACCATAGCAACCGCCTAGCAACCACCCAGAACACCCTAGCAACCACCCAAAACACCCTAGCAACCACCCAGAACACCCTAGCAACCGCCTAGCAACCACCAAAAAGACCCTAGCAACCGCCTAGCAACCACCCAGAATACCCTAGCAACCACCCAAAACACCCTAGCAACCACCAAAAAGACCCTAGCAACTGCCTAGCAACCACCCAAAAGACCCTAGCAACCACCCAAAACACCCTAGCAACCACCTAGCAACCACCCAAAAGACCCTAGCAACCACCCAAAAGACCCTAGCAACCACCCAAAACACCCTAGCAACCGCCCAGCAACCACCCAGAACACCCTAGCAACCACCCAAAACACCCTAACAACCACCCAAAATACCCTAGAAACCACCCAAAATACCCTAGCAACCACCCAAAACACCCTAGCAACCACCCAGAACACCCTAGCAACCGCCTAGCAACCACCCAAAAGACCCTAGCAACCACCCAAAATATCCTAGCAACCGCCTAGCAACCACCCAGAATACCCTAGCAACCACCCAAAACACCCTAGCAACCACCCAAAATACCCTAGCAACCACCCAGAACACCCTAGCAACCTCCCAAAATATCCTAGCAAGACCATAGCAACCACCCATAACATCCTAGCAACCGCCTGGCAAAAAACATTCTGGTCCAAACTTTCTCAAGCCAACTTAAAGTTTGTCTCGACGAACTTTCGCATCTAGTTAATATTATTATTCTTCTGTGAAAAACTGTTGACTCAAACTCGCCCTAGAGCTTTAACTCTACATACTCCAAACTCGGCTCAGACACTCAAACTGATCTGAAGTTAGTTGCTTTATCTTTTCAGACTGATCGGACTTACGGTTTTCCTACAAATGACGATCAAAACTCGGAAAAACTCCCATTGACTTAACATTGGGCATTCTAAAAAAATTCAAACTCACCAACCGACAAAAATTCAAATCTAAATCCCTTGAAAACTAAATCAAACTGCCATTCTATATATATTAGCCAATGAAACTCATTTAAACTAATAAACTCTAATCTCATACACTTATAAACTAATTAACTTAAATTTAATAACTAATTAACTAATAAACTCATGAATTCATAGACTTATGAACTCTTAAACTCATAAATTAATAAACTCTGAACTCTAAACTCATTTAAACTTATAAACTCTAAACTCAAAAACTTGTACACTTATAAACTCATCAATTTATACACTTATAAACTCTAAACTCATAAACTCTGAGTGTGTGTGTGTGTGTGTGTGTGTGTGTGTGTGTATCTATCTATCTACCGCTCTGAATACCATAGCAACCACCCAGAACACCCTAGCAACCACCTAGCAACCACCCAGAACACCCTAGCAACCACCCAAAAGACCCTAGCAACCACCCAAAATATCCTAGCAACCACCCAAAAGACCCTAGCAACCACCCAAAACACCCTAGCAACCGCCTAGCAACCACCCAAAACACCCTAGCAACCACCCAAAATACCCTAGCAACACCATAGCAACCACACAAAACATCCTAGTAACCACCCATAACACCCTAGCAACCGCCTAGCAACCACCCAGAACTACCTAGCAACCACCCAAAACACCCTAGCAACCACCCATAATACCCTAGCAACCACCCAAAACACCCTAGCAACCACCCAGAACACCCTAGCAACCGCCTAGCAACCACCCAAAAGACCCTAGCAACCACCCAAAATACCCTAGCAACCGCCTAGCAACCACCCAAAAGACCCTAGCAACCACCCAAAAGACCCTAGCAACCACCCAAAATACCCTAGAAACCGCCTAGCAACCACCCAAAAGACCCTAGCAACCACCCAAAATACCCTAGCAACACCATAGCAACCAAACAAAACATCCTAGTAACCACCCATAACACCCTAGCAACCGCCTAGCAACCACCCAGAACACCCTAGCAACCACCCAAAATACCCTAGCAACACCATAGCAACCACACAAAACATCCTAGTAACCACCCATAACACCCTAGCAACCGCCTAGCAACCACCCAGAACACCCTAGCAACCACCCAAAATATCCTAGCAACCGCCTAGCAACCACCCAGAATACCCTAGCAACCACCCAGAACACCCTAGCAACCACCTAGCAACCACCCAAAAGACCCTAGCAACCACCCAAAATATCCTAGCAACCACCCAGAACACCCTAGCAACCGCCTAGCAACCACCCAAAAGACCCTAGCAACCACCCAGAATACCCTAGCAACCGCCTAGCAACCACCCAAAAGACCCTAGCAACCACCCAAAATAGCCTAGCAACCACCAAAAATACCCTAGCAACCGCCTAGCAACCACCCAAAAGACCCTAGCAACCACCCTTAATATCCTAGCAACCGCATAGCAACCACCCAGAATACCCTAGCAACCACCCAAAACACCCTAGCAACCACCCAGAACACCCTAGCAACCGCCTAGCAACCACCCAAAAGACCCTAGCAACCACCCAAAAGACCCTAGCAACCACCCAAAAGACCCTAGCAACCACCCAGGACACCCTAGCAACCACCTAGCGACCACCCATAACATCCTAGCAACCGCGTATCAAAAAACGTTACGGTCCAAACTTTCTCAAGCCAACTTAAAGTTTGTCTCGACGAACTTTCGCATCTAGTTATGTTGGCTTGAGAAAGCCAATATATTGAAATCCTATTTAAACTTATTAAGTTGGCTTGAGAAAGCCAACATATTGAAATCCTATTTAAACTTATTATTATTATTCTTCTGTGGAAACTATTGACTCAAACTCGCCCTAGAGCTTTAACTCTACATACTCCAAACTCGGCTCAGACACTCAAACTGATCTGAAGTTTTATGCTATATCTTTTCAGACTGATCGGACTTACGGTTTTCCTACAAATGACGATCAAAACTCGGAAAAACTCCCATTGACTTAACATTGGGCATTCTAAAAAAATTCAAACTCACCAACCGACAAAAATTCAAATCTAAATCCCTTGAAAACTAAATCAAACTGCCATTCTATATATATTAGCCAATGAAACTCATTTAAACTAATAAACTCTAATTTCATACACTTATAAACTAATTAACTTAAATTGAATAACTAATTAACTAATAAACTCATGAATTCATAGACTTATGAACTCTTAAACTCATAAATTAATAAACTCTGAACTCTAAACTCATTTAAACTTATAAACTCTAAACTCAAAAACTTGTACACTTATAAACTCTAAACTCATAAACTCTGAGTGTGTGTGTGTGTGTGTGTGTGTGTGTGTATCTATCTATCTACCGCTCTGAATACCATAGCAACCACCCAGAACACCCTAGCAACCACCTAGCAACCACCCAAAAGACCCTAGCAACCACCCAAAATATCCTAGCAACCACCCAAAAGACCCTAGCAACCACCCAAAACACCCTAGCAACCGCCTAGCAACCACCTTAAAAGACCATAGCAACCACCCAAAACACCCTAGCAACCACCCAAAATACCCTAGCAACACCATAGCAACCACACAAAACATCCTAGTAACCACCCATAACACCCTAGCAACCACGTAGCAACCACCCAGAACACCCTAGCAAAACACCCTAGCAACCACCCAAAATATAATAGCAACCGCCTAGCAACCACCCATAATACCCTAGCAACCACCCAAAACACCCTAGCAACCGCCTAGCAACCACCCAAAAGACCCTAGCAACCACCCAGAATACCCTAGCAACCACCCAAAACACCCTAGCAACCACCCAGAACACCCTAGCAACCGCCTAGCAACCACCCAAAACACCCTAGCAACCACCAAAAAGACCCTAGCAACCGCCTAGCAACCACCCAGAATACCCTAGCAACCACCCAAAACACCCTAGCAACCACCCAGAACACCCTAGCAACCGCCTAGCAACCACCGAAAAGACCCTAGCAACCACCCAAAACACCCTAGCAACCACCCAAAAGACCCTAGCAACCACCCAAAAGACCCTAGCAACCACCCAGAACACCCTAGCAACCGCCTAGCAACCACCCAGAATACCTTAGCAACCGCCTAGCAACACCATAGCAACCACCCAGAAAACCCTAGCAACCGCCTAGCAACACCCTAGCAACCACCCAAAATACCTTAGCAACCGCCTAGCAACAACATAGCAACCACCCAGAACACCCTAGCAACCGCCTAGCAACCACCCAGAATACCCTAGCAACTGCTTAGCAACACCATAGCAACCACCCAGAATACCCTAGCAACCGCCTAGCAACACCATAACGACCACCCATAACATCCTTGCAACTGCCTAGCAAAAAACATTCTGGTCCAAACTTTCTCAAGCCAACTTAAAGTTTGTCTCGACGAACTTTCGCATCTAGTTATTATTATTATTCTTCTGTACAAAACTATTGACTCAAACTCGCCCTAGAGCTTTAACTCTACATACTCCAAACTCGGCTCAGACACTCAAACTGATCTGAAGTTTTATGCTATATCTTTTCAGACTGATCGGACTTACGGTTTTCCTACAAATGACGATCAAAACTCGGAAAAACTCCCATTGACTTAACATTGGGCATTCTAAAAAAATTCAAACTCACCAACCGACAAAAATTCAAATCTAAATCCCTTGAAAACTAAATCAAACTGCCATTCTATATATATTAGCCAATGAAACTCATTTAAACTAATAAACTCTAATTTCATACACTTATAAACTAATTAACTTAAATTTAATAACTAATTAACTAATAAACTCATGAATTCATAGACTTATGAACTCTTAAACTCATAAATTAATAAACTCTGAACTCTAAACTCATTTAAACTTATAAACTCTAAACTCAAAAAACTTGTACACTTATAAACTCATCAATTTATACACTTATAAACTCTAAACTCATAAACTCTGAGTGTGTGTGTGTGTGTGTGTGTGTATCTATCTACCACTCTGAATACCATAGCAACCACCCAGAACACCCTAGCAACCACCTAGCAACCACCCAAAAGACCCTAGCAACCACCCAGAATACCCTAGCAACCACCCAAAAGACCCTAGCAACCACCCAAAAGACCCTAGCAACCGCCTAGCAACCACCCAGAATACCCTAGCAACCACCCAAAACACCCTAGCAACCACCCAGAACACCCTAGCAACCGCCTAGCAACCACCCAGAATACCCTAGCAACCACCCAAAACACCCTAGCAACCACCCAGAACACCATAGCAACCGCCTAGCAACCACCCAAAAGACCCTAGCAACCGCCTAGCAACCACCCAGAATACCCTAGCAACCACCCAAAACACCCTAGCAACCACCCAAAAGACCCTAGCAACCGCCTAGCAACCACCCAAAAGACCCTAGCAACCACCCAGAACACCCTAGCAACCGCCTAGCAACCACCCAAAAGACCCTAGCAACCACCCAAAAGACCCTAGCAACCACCCAAAAGACCCTAGCAACCACCCAGAATACCCTAGCAACCACCCAAAACACCCTAGCAACCACCCAGAACACCCTAGCAACCGCCTAGCAACCACCCAAAAGACCCTAGCAACCACCTAGCAACCACCCAAAAGACCCTAGCAACCACCCAAAACACCGTAGCAACCACCCATAACACCCTAGCAACCGCCTAGCAACCACCCAGAACACCCTAGCAACCACCCAAAAGACCCTAGCAACCACCTAGCAACCACCCAGAAGACCCTAGCAATCACCCAAAAGACCCTAGCAACCACCCAGGACACCCTAGCAACCACCTAGCAACCACCCAGAACACCCTAGCAACCTCCCAAAATACCCTAGCAACACCATAGCAACATCCTAGCAACCGCCTAGCAAAAAACGTTCTGCTCCAAACTTTCTCAAGCCAACATAAAGTTTGTCTCGACGAACTTTCGCATCTAGTTAAGTTGGCTTGAGAAAGCCAACATATTGAAATCCTATTTAAACTTATTATTATTAAGTTGGCTTGAGAAAGCCAACATATTGAAATCCTATTTAAACTTATTATTATTATTCTTCTTACTAAAACTGTTGACTCAAACTCGCCCTAGAGCTTTAACTCTACATACTTCAAACTCGGCTCAGACACTCAAACTGATCTGCAGCTATATGCTATATCTTTTCAGACTGATCGGACTTACGGTTTTCCTACAAATGACGATCAAAACTCGGAAAAACTCCCATTGACTTAACATTGGGCATTCTAAAAAAATTCAAACTCACCAACCGACAAAAATTCAAATCTAAATCCCTTGAAAACTAAACCAAACTGCCATTCTATATATATTAGCCAATGAAACTCATTTAAACTAATAAACTCTAATCTCATACACTTATAAACTAATTAACTTAAATTTAATAACTAATTAACTAATAAACTCACGAATTCATAGACTTATGAACTCTTAAACTCATAAATTAATAAACTCTGAACTCTAAACTCATTTAAACTTATAAACTCTAAACTCAAAAACTTTTACACTTATAAACTCATCAATTTATACACTTATAAACTCTAAACTCATAAACTCTGAGTGTGTGTGTGTGTGTGTGTGTGTGTGTGTGTGTGTGTGTGTGTGTGTGTGTGTGTGTGTGTGTGTCTGAGTGTCTGAGTGAGTGTGTGAGCGAGGTAGTCTGTTTGAGTGTGTGTGTGTGTGTGTGTGTGTGTGTGTATCTATCTATCTACCGCTCTGAATACCATAGCAACCACCCAGAACACCCTAGCAACCACCCAGAACACCCTAGCAACCACCCAAAACACCCTAGCAACCACCCAAAATACCCTAGCAACACCATAGCAACCACACAAAACATCCTAGTAACCACCCATAACACCCTAGCAACCGCCTAGCAACCACCCAGAACACCCTAGAAACCACCCAAAACACCCTAGCAACCACCCAAAATACCCTAGCAACACCATAGCAACCACACAAAACATCCTAGTAACCACCCATAACACCCTAGCAACTGCCTAGCAACCACCCACAACACCCTAGCAACCACCCAAAAGACCCTAGCAACCGCCTAGCAACCACCCAGAATACCCTAGTAACCACCCAAAACACCCTAGCAACCACCCAGAACACCCTAGCAACCGCCTAGCAACCACCCAGAATACCCTAGCAACCACCCAAAACACCCTAGCAACCACCCAGAACACCATAGCAACCGCCTAGCAACCACCCAAAAGACCCTAGCAACCACCCAAAACACCCTAGCAACCGCCTAGCAACCACCCAAAAGACCCTAGCAACCGCCTAGCAACCACCCAAAAGACCCTAGCAACCACCCAAAAGACCCTAGCAACCACCCAAAACACCCTAGCAACCACCCAGAACACCATAGCAACCGCCTAGCAACCACCCAAAAGACCCTAGCAACCACCCAAAACACCCTAGCAACCGCCTAGCAACCACCCAAAAGACCCTAGCAACCACCCAGAACACCCTAGCAACCGCCTAGCAACCACCCAAAAGACCCTAGCAACCACCCAAAAGACCCTAGCAACCACCCAAAATATCCTAGCAACCACCCAGAATACCCTAGCAACCACCCAAAACACCCTAGCAACCACCCAGAACACCCTAGCAACCGCCTAGCAACCACCCAAAAGACCCTAGCAACCACCTAGCAACCACCCAAAAGACCCTAGCAACCACCCAGAACACCCTAGCAACCACCCAGAATACCCTAGCAACCACCCAAAACACCCTAGCAACCACCCAGAACACCCTAGCAACCGCCTAGCAACCACCCAAAAGACCCTAGCAACCACCTAGCAACCACCCAAAAGACCCTAGCAACCACCCAAAACACCCTAGCAACCACCCAGAACACCCTAGCAACCGCCTAGCAACCACCCAAAAGACCCTAGCAACCACCCAAAATACCCTAGCAACCACCCAGAATACCCTAGCAACCACCTAGCAACCACCCAGAACACCCTAGCAACCTCCCAAAATACCCTAGCAACACCATAGCAACATCCTAGCAACCGCCTAGCAAAAAACGTTCTGGTCCAAACTTTCTCAAGCCAACTTAAAGTTTGTCTCGACGAACTTTCGCATCTAGTTATTATTATTATTCTTCTTACTAAAACTGTTGACTCGAACTCGCCCTAGAGCTTTAACTCTACATACTTCAAACTCGGCTCAGACACTCAAACTGATCTGCAGCTATATGCTATATCTTTTCAGACTGATCGGACTTACGGTTTTCCTACAAATGACGATCAAAACTCGGAAAAACTCCCATTGACTTAACATTGGGCATTCTAAAAAAATTCAAACTCACCAACCGACAAAAATTTAAATCTAAATCCCTTGAAAACTAAATCAAACTGCCATTCTATATATATTAGCCAATGAAACTCATTTAAACTAAAAAACTCTAATCTCATACACTTATAAACTAATTAACTTAAATTTAATAACTAATTAACTAATAAACTCATGAATTCATAGACTTATGAACTCTTAAACTCATAAATTAATAAACTCTGAACTCTAAACTCATTTAAACTTATAAACTCTAAACTCAAAAACTTGTACACTTATAAACTCATCAATTTATACACTTATAAACTCTAAACTCATAAACTCTGAGTGTGTGTGTGTGTGTGTGTGTGTGTGTGTGTCTGAGTGTCTCAGTGAGTGTGTGAGCGAGGTAGTCTGTTTGAGTGTGTGTGTGTGTGTGTGTGTATCTATCTATCTACCACTCTGAATACCATAGCAACCACCCAGAACACCCTAGCAACCACCTAGCAACCACCCAGAACACCCTAGCAACCACCCAAAAGACCCTAGCAACCACCCAAAATATCCTAGCAACCACCCAGAACACCCTAGCAACCACCCAAAACACCCTAGCAACCACCCAAAAGACCCTAGCAACCACCCAAAATACCCTAGCAACACCATAGCAACCACACAAAACATCCTAGTAACCACCCATAACACCCTAGCAACCGCCTAGCAACCACCCAGAACACCCTAGCAACCACCCAAAACACCCTAGCAACCACCCAAAATACCCTAGCAACACCATAGCAACCACACAAAACATCCTAGTAACCACCCATAACACCCTAGCAACCGCCTAGCAACCACCCAGAACACCCTAGCAACCACCCAAAAGACCCTAGCAACCACCCAAAAGACCCTAGCAACCGCCTAGCAACCACCCAGAATACCCTAGCAACCACCCAAAACACCCTAGCAACCACCCAAAACACCCTAGCAACCGCCTAGCAACCACCCAGAATACCCTAGCAACCACCCAAAACACCCTAGCAACCACCCAGAACACCATAGCAACCGCCTAGAAACCACCCAAAAGACCCTAGCAACCGCCTAGCAACCACCCAGAATACCCTAGCAACCACCCAAAACACCCTAGCAACCGCCTAGCAACCCCCCAAAAGACCCTAGCAACCACCCAAAACACCCTAGCAACCGCCTAGCAACCACCCAAAAGACCCTAGCAACCACCCAAAAGACCCTAGCAACCACCCAAAATATCCTAGCAACCACCCAAAACACCCTAGCAACCACCCAGAACACCCTAGCAACCGCCTAGCAACCACCCAAAAGACCCTAGCAACCACCTAGCAACCACCCAAAACACCCTAGCAACCACCCAGAACACCCTAGCAACCGCCTAGCAACCACCCAAAATACCCTAGCAACCGCCTAGCAACCACCCAAAAGACCCTAGCAACCACCCTAAATATCCTAGCAACCGCATAGCAACCACCCAGAATACCCTAGCAACCACCCAAAACACCCTAGCAACCACCCAGAACACCCTAGCAACCGCCTAGCAACCACCCAAAAGACCATAGCAACCACCCAAAATATCCTAGCAACCGCCTAGCAACCACCCAGAATACCCTAGCAACCACCCAGAATACCATAGCAACCACCCAGAACACCCGAGCAACCGCCCTAAATACCCTAGCAACATCATAGCAACCACCCATAACATCCTAGCAACCGCCTATCAAAAAACTTTCCGGTCCAAACTTTCTCAAGCCAACTTAAAGTTTGTCTCGACGAACTTTCGCATCTAGTTATTATTATTATTCTTCTGTACAAAACTATTGACTCAAACTCGCCCTAGAGCTTTAACTCTACATACTCCAAACTCGGCTCAGACACTCAAACTGATCTGAAGTTTTATGCTATATCTTTTCAGACTGATCGGACTTACGGTTTTCCTACAAATGACGATCAAAACTCGGAAAAACTCCCATTGACTTAACATTGGGCATTCTAAAAAAATTCAAACTCACCAACCGACAAAAATTCAAATCTAAATCCCTTGAAAACTAAATCAAACTGCCATTCTATATATATTAGCCAATGAAACTCATTTAAACTAATAAACTCTAATTTCATACACTTATAAACTAATTAACTTAAATTGAATAACTAATTAACTAATAAACTCATGAATTCATAGACTTATGAACTCTTAAACTCATAAATTAATAAACTCTGAACTCTAAACTCATTTAAACTTATAAACTCTAAACTCAAAAAACTTGTACACTTATAAACTCATCAATTTATACACTTATAAACTCTAAACTCATAAACTCTGAGTGTGTGTGTGTGTGTGTGTGTATCTATCTATCTACCACTCTGAATACCATAGCAACCACCCAGAACACCCTAGCAACCACCCAGAACACCCTAGCAACCGCCTAGCAACCACCCAAAAGACCCTAGCAACCACCCAAAAGACCCTAGCAACCACCCAGAATACCCTAGCAACCACCCAAAAGACCCTAGCAACCACCCAAAAGACCCTAGCAACCGCCTAGCAACCACCCAGAATACCCTAGCAACCACCCAAAACACCCTAGCAACCACCCAGAACACCCTAGCAACCGCCTAGCAACCACCCAGAATACCCTAGCAACCACCCAAAACACCCTAGCAACCACCCAGAACACCATAGCAACCGCCTAGCAACCACCCAAAAGACCCTAGCAACCGCCAAGCAACCACCCAGAATACCCTAGCAACCACCCAAAACACCCTAGCAACCGCCTAGCAACCACCCAAAAGACCCTAGCAACCACCCAGAACACCCTAGCAACCGCCTAGCAACCACCCAAAAGACCCTAGCAACCACCCAAAAGACCCTAGCAACCACCCAAAAGACCCTAGCAACCACCCAGAATACCCTAGCAACCACCCAAAACACCCTAGCAACCACCCAGAACACCCTAGCAACCGCCTAGCAACCACCCAAAAGACCCTAGCAACCACCTAGCAACCACCCAAAAGACCCTAGCAACCACCCAAAAGACCCTAGCAACCACCCAAAACACCCTAGCAACCACCCATAACACCCTAGCAACCGCCTAGCAACCACCCAGAACACCCTAGCAACCACCCAAAAGACCCTAGCAACCACCTAGCAACCACCCAGAAGACCCTAGCAATCACCCAAAAGACCCTAGCAACCACCCAGGACACCCTAGCAACCACCTAGCAACCACCCAGAACACCCTAGCAACCTCCCAAAATACCCTAGCAACACCATAGCAACATCCTAGCAACCGCCTAGAAAAAAACTTTCTGGTCCAAACTTTCTCAAGCCAACATAAAGTTTGTCTCGACGAACTTTCGCATCTAGTTAAGTTGGCTTGAGAAAGCCAACATATTGAAATCCTATTTAAACTTATTATTAAGTTGGCTTGAGAAAGCCAACATATTGAAATCCTATTTAAACTTATTATTATTATTCTTCTGTGGAAACTATTGACTCAAACTCGCCCTAGAGCTTTAACTCTACATACTCCAAACTCGGCTCAGACACTCAAACTGATCTGAAGTTTTATGCTATATCTTTTCAGACTGATCGGACTTACGGTTTTCCTACAAATGACGATCAAAACTCGGAAAAACTCCCATTGACTTAACATTGGGCATTCTAAAAAAATTCAAACTCACCAACCGACAAAAATTCAAATCTAAATCCCTTGAAAACTAAATCAAACTGCCATTCTATATATATTAGCCAATGAAACTCATTTAAACTAATAAACTCTAATTTCATACACTTATAAACTAATTAACTTAAATTGAATAACTAATTAACTAATAAACTCATGAATTCATAGACTTATGAACTCTTAAACTCATAAATTAATAAACTCTGAACTCTAAACTCATTTAAACTTATAAACTCTAAACTCAAAAACTTGTACACTTATAAACTCTAAACTCATAAACTCTGAGTGTGTGTGTGTGTGTGTGTGTGTGTATCTATCCATCTACCGCTCTGAATACCATAGCAACCACCCAGAACACCCTAGCAACCACCTAGCAACCACCCAAAAGACCCTAGCAACCACCCAAAATATCCTAGCAACCACCCAAAAGACCCTAGCAACCACCCAAAACACCCTAGCAACCGCCTAGCAACCACCTTAAAAGACCATAGCAACCACCCAAAACACCCTAGCAACCACCCAAAACACCCTAGCAACCGCCTAGCAACCACCCAAAAGACCCTAGCAACCACCCAAAATACCCTAGCAACACCATAGCAACCACACAAAACATCCTAGTAACCACCCAAAACACCCTAGCAACCGCCTAGCAACCACCCAAAATACCCTAGCAACACCATAGCAACCACACAAAACATCCTAGTAACCACCCAGAACACCCTAGCAACCACCCAAAACACCCTAGCAACCACCCAAAATATCCTAGCAACCGCCTAGCAACCACCCAGAATACCCTAGCAACCACCCAAAACACCCTAGCAACCACCCAAAACACCCTAGCAACCGCCTAGCAACCACCCAAAAGACCCTAGCAACCACCCAGAATACCATAGCAACCACCCAAAATACCCTAGCAACCGCCTAGAAACCACCCAAAAGACCCTAGCAACCACCCAAAATAGCCTAGCAACCACCCAGAATACCCTAGCAACCACCCAAAATACCCTAGCAACCGCCTAGCAACCACCCAAAAGACCCTAGCAACCACCCTAAATATCCTAGCAACCACATAGCAAACACCCAGAATACCCTAGCAACCACCCAAAACACCCTAGCAACCACCCAGAACACCCTAGCAACCGCTTAGCAACCACCCAAAAGACCCTAGCAACCACCCAAAATATCCTAGCAACCGCCTAGCAACCACCCAGAATACCCTAGCAACCACCCAAAACACCCTAGCAACCACCCAAAACACCCTAGCAACCACCCAGAACACCCTAGCAACCGCCTAGCAACCACCCAAAATACCCTAGCAACCACCCAAAAGACCCTAGCAACCACCCAGGACACCCTAGCAACCACCTAGCAACCACCCAGAACACCCTAGCAACCTCCCAAAATACCCTAGCAACACCATAGCAACACCATAGCAACATCCTAGCAACCGCCTAGCAAAAAAACGTTCTGGTCCAAACTTTCTCAAGCCAACTTAAAGTTTGTCTCGACGAACTTTCGCATCTAGTTATGTTGGCTTGAGAAAGCCAATATATTGAAATCCTATTTAAACTTATTATTATTATTATTCTTCTGTACAAAACTATTGACTCAAACTCGCCCTAGAGCTTTAACTCTACATACTCCAAACTCGGCTCAGACACTCAAACTGATCTGAAGTTTTATGCTATATCTTTTCAGACTGATCGGACTTACGGTTTTCCTACAAATGACGATCAAAACTCGGAAAAACTCCCATTGACTTAACATTGGGCATTCTAAAAAAATTCAAACTCACCAACCGACAAAAATTCAAATCTAAATCCCTTGAAAACTAAATCAAACTGCCATTCTATATATATTAGCCAATGAAACTCATTTAAACTAATAAACTCTAATTTCATACACTTATAAACTAATTAACTTAAATTGAATAACTAATTAACTAATAAACTCATGAATTCATAGACTTATGAACTCTTAAACTCATAAATTAATAAACTCTGAACTCTAAACTCATTTAAACTTATAAACTCTAAACTCAAAAAACTTGTACACTTATAAACTCATCAATTTATACACTTATAAACTCTAAACTCATAAACTCTGAGTGTGTGTGTGTGTGTGTGTGTGTGTGTATCTATCTACCACTCTGAATACCATAGCAACCACCCAGAACACCCTAGCAACCACCTAGCAACCACCCAAAAGACCCTAGCAACCACCCAGAACACCCTAGCAACCGCCTAGCAACCACCCAAAAGACCCTAGCAACCACCCAAAAGACCCTAGCAACCACCCAGAATACCCTAGCAACCACCCAAAAGACCCTAGCAACCACCCAAAAGACCCTAGCAACCGCCTAGCAACCACCCAGAATACCCTAGCAACCACCCAAAACACCCTAGCAACCACCCATAACACCCTAGCAACCGCCTAGCAACCACCCAGAATACCCTAGCAACCACCCAAAACACCCTAGCAACCACCCAGAACACCATAGCAACCGCCTAGCAACCACCCAAAAGACCCTAGCAACCGCCTAGCAACCACCCAAAAGACCCTAGCAACCACCCAGAACACCCTAGCAACCGCCTAGCAACCACCCAAAAGACCCTAGCAACCACCCAAAAGACCCTAGCAACCACCCAAAAGACCCTAGCAACCACCCAGAATACCCTAGCAACCACCCAAAACACCCTAGCAACCACCCAGAACACCCTAGCAACCGCCTAGCAACCACCCAAAAGACCCTAGCAACCACCTAGCAACCACCCAAAAGACCCTAGCAACCACCCAAAACACCCTAGCAACCACCCATAACACCCTAGCAACCGCCTAGCAACCACCCAGAACACCCTAGCAACCACCCAAAAGACCCTAGCAACCACCCAGAAGACCCTAGCAATCACCCAAAAGACCCTAGCAACCACCCAGGACACCCTAGCAACCACCTAGCAACCACCCAGAACACCCTAGCAACCTCCCAAAATACCCTAGCAACACCATAGCAACATCCTAGCAACCGCCTAGCAAAAAACGTTCTGCTCCAAACTTTCTCAAGCCAACATAAAGTTTGTCTCGACGAACTTTCGCATCTAGTTATTATTATTATTCTTCTGTAAATAACTATTGACTCAAACTCGCCCTAGAGCTTTAACTCTACATACTCCAAACTCGGCTCAGACACTCAAACTGATCTGAAGTTTTATGCTATATCTTTTCAGACTGATCGGACTTACGGTTTTCCTACAAATGACGATCAAAACTCAGAAAAACTCCCATTGACTTAACATTGGGCATTCTAAAAAAATTCAAACTCACCAACCGACAAAAATTCAAATCTAAATCCCTTGAAAACTAAATCAAACTGCCATTCTATATATATTAGCCAATGAAACTCATTTAAACTAATAAACTCTAATTTCATACACTTATAAACTAATTAACTTAAATTGAATAACTAATTAACTAATAAACTCATGAATTCATAGACTTATGAACTCTTAAACTCATAAATTAATAAACTCTGAACTCTAAACTCATTTAAACTTATAAACTCTAAACTCAAAAAACTTGTACACTTATAAACTCATCAATTTATACACTTATAAACTCTAAACTCATAAACTCTGAGTGTGTGTGTGTGTGTGTGTGTGTGTGTATCTATCTATCTACCGCTCTGAATACCATAGCAACCACCCAGAACACCCTAGCAACCGCCTAGCAACCACCCAAAAGACCCTAGAAACCACCCAAAATACCCTAGCAACTGCCTAGCAACCACCCAAAAGACCCTAGCAACCACCCAAAATACCCTAGAAACCGCCTAGCAACCACCCAAAAGACCCTAGCAACCACCCAAAATACCCTAGCAACCGCCTAGCAACCACCCAAAATACCCTAGCAACACCATAGCAACCACACAAAACATCCTAGTAACCACCCATAACACCCTAGCAACCGCCTAGCAACCACCCAAAACACCCTAGCAACCACCCAAAACACCCTAGCAACCACCCAAAAGACCCTAGTAACCACCCATAACACCCTAGCAACCGCCTAGCAACCACCCAGAACACCCTAGCAACCACCCAGAATACCCTAGCAACCACCCAGAACACCCTAGCAACCGCCTAGCAACCACCCAAAAGACCCTAGCAACCACCCAAAATACCCTAGCAACCACCCAAAATACCCTAGCAACCGCCTAGCAACCACCCAAAAGACCCTAGCAACCACCCTAAATATCCTAGCAACCGCATAGCAACCACCCAGAATACCCTAGCAACCACCCAAAACACCCTAGCAACCACCCAGAACACCCTAGCAACCGCCTAGCAACCACCCAAAACACCCTAGCAACCACCCAAAATAGCCTAGCAACCACCCAAAATACCCTAGCAACCACCCAGAATACCCTAGCAACCACCCAAAATACCCTAGCAACCGCCTAGCAACCACCCAAAATACCCTAGCAACACCATAGCAACCACACAAAACATCCTAGTAACCACCCATAACACCCTAGCAACCGCCTAGCAACCACCCAGAACACCCTAGCAACCACCCAAAAGACCCTAGCAACCACCCAAAAGACCCTAGCAACCGCCTAGCAACCACCCAGAATACCCTAGCAACCACCCAAAACACCCTAGCAACCACCCAGAACACCCTAGCAACCGCCTAGCAACCACCCAGAATACCCTAGCAACCACCCAAAACACCCTAGCAACCACCCAGAACACCATAGCAACCGCCTAGCAACCACCCAAAAGACCCTAGCAACCGCCTAGCAACCACCCAGAATACCCTAGCAACCACCCAAAACACCCTAGCAACCACCCAAAAGACCCTAGCAACCGCCTAGCAACCACCCAAAAGACCCTAGCAACCACCCAAAACACCCTAGCAACCGCCTAGCAACCACCCAAAAGACCCTAGCAACCACCCAGAACACCCTAGCAACCACCCAAAATACCCTAGCAACCACCTAGCAACCACCCAAAAGACCCTAGCAACCACCCAGGACACCCTAGCAACCACCTAGCAACCACCCAGAAAACCCTAGCAACCTCCCAAAATACCCTAGCAACACCATAGCAACACCATAGCAACATCCTAGCAACCGCCTAGCAAAAAACGTTCTGCTCCAAACTTTCTCAAGCCAACTTAAAGTTTGTCTCGACGAACTTTCGCATCTAGTTAAGTTGGCTTGAGAGAGCCAACATATTGAAATCCTATTTAAACTTATTATTAATATTATTATTATTATTATTCTTCTGTGAATAACTGTTGACTCAAACTCGCCCTAGAGCTTTAACTCTACATACTCCAAACTCGGCTCAGACACTCAAACTGATCTGAAGTTAGTTGCTTTATCTTTTCAGACTGATCAGACTTACGGTTTTCCTACAAATGACGATCAAAACTCGGAAAAACTCCCATTGACTTAACATTGGGCATTCTAAAAAAATTCAAACTCACCAACCGACAAAAATTCAAATCTAAATCCCTTGAAAACTAAATCAAACTGCCATTCTATATATATTAGCCAATGAAACTCATTTAAACTAATAAACTCCAATCTCATACACTTATAAACTAATTAACTTAAATTTAATAACTAATTAACTAATAAACTCATGAATTCATATACTTATGAACTCTTAAACTCATAAATTAATAAACTCTGAACTCTAAACTCATTTAAACTTATAAACTCTAAACTCAAAAACTTGTACACTTATAAACTCATCAATTTATACACTTATAAACTCTAAACTCATAAACTCTGAGTGTGTGTGTGTGTGTGTGTGTATCTATCTATCTACCGCTCTGAATACCATAGCAACCACCCAGAACACCCTAGCAACCACCTAGCAACCACCCAGAACACCCTAGCAACCACCCAAAAGACCCTAGCAACCACCCAAAATATCCTAGCAACCACCCAAAAGACCCTAGCAACCACCCAAAACACCCTAGCAACCGCCTAGCAACCACCCAAAAGACCCTAGCAACCACCCAAAAGACCCTAGCAACACCATAGCAACGACACAAAACATCCTAGTAACCACCCATAACACCCTAGCAACCGCCTAGCAACCACCCAGAACACCCTAGCAACCACCCAAAAGACCCTAGCAACCACCCAAAATATCCTAGCAACCGCCTAGCAACCACCCAGAATACCCTAGCAACCACCCAAAACACCCTAGCAACCACCCAAAATAGCCTAGCAACCACCCAAAATACCCTAGCAACCGCCTAGCAACCACCCAAAAGACCCTAGCAACCACCCTAAATATCCTACCAACCGCATAGCAACCACCCAGAATACCCTAGCAACCACCCAAAACACCCTAGCAACCACCCAGAACACCCTAGCAACCGCCTAGCAACCACCCAAAAGACCCTAGCAACCACCCAAAATATCCTAGCAACCGCCTAGCAACCACCCAGAACACCCTAGCAACCACCCAGAACACCCTAGCAACCACCCAAAAGACCCTAGCAACCACCCAGGACACCCTAGCAACCACCTAGCAACCACCCAGAACACCCTAGCAACCTCCCAAAATACCCTAGCAACACCATAGCAACCACCCATAACATCCTAGCAACCGCCTAGCAAAAAACTTTCTGGTCCAAACTTTCTCAAGCCAACTTAAAGTTTGTCTCGACGAACTTTCGCATCTAGTTAAGTTGGCTTGAGAAAGCCAACATATTGAAATCCTATTTAAACTTATTATTATTCTTCTGTGGAAACTATTGACTCAAACTCGCCCTAGAGCTTTAACTCTACATACTCCAAACTCGGCTCAGACACTCAAACTGATCTGAAGTTTTATGCTATATCTTTTCAGACTGATCGGACTTACGGTTTTCCTACAAATGACGATCAAAACTCGGAAAAAGTCCCATTGACTTAACATTGGGCATTCTAAAAAAATTCAAACTCACCAACCGACAAAAATTCAAATCTAAATCCCTTGAAAACTAAATCAAACTGCCATTCTATATATATTAGCCAATGAAACTCATTTAAACTAATAAACTCTAATTTCATACACTTATAAACTAATTAACTTAAATTGAATAACTAATTAACTAATAAACTCATGAATTCATAGACTTATGAACTCTTAAACTCATAAATTAATAAACTCTGAACTCTAAACTCATTTAAACTTATAAACTCTAAACTCAAAAACTTGTACACTTATAAACTCATCAATTTATACACTTATAAACTCTAAACTCATAAACTCTGAGTGTGTGTGTGTGTGTGTGTGTGTGTGTGTGTATCTATCTATCTACCGCTCTGAATACCATAGCAACCACCCAGAACACCCTAGCAACCACCTAGCAACCACCCAGAACACCCTAGCAACCACCCAAAATATCCTAGCAACCACCCAAAAGACCCTAGCAACCACCCAAAACACCCTAGCAACCGCCTAGCAACCACCTTAAAAGACCATAGCAACCACCCAAAACACCCTAGCAACCACCCAAAACACCCTAGCAACCGCCTAGCAACCACCCAAAATACCCTAGCAACCACCCAAAATACCCTAGCAACACCATAGCAACCACACAAAACATCCTAGTAACCACCCAAAACACCCTAGCAACCGCCTAGCAACCACCCAAAAGACCCTAGCAACCACCCAAAATACCCTAGCAACACCATAGCAACCACACAAAACATCCTAGTAACCACCCATAACACCCTAGCAACCGCCTAGCAACCACCCAGAACACCCTAGCAACCACCCAAAACACCCTAGCAACCACCCAAAATACCCTAGCAACACCATAGCAACCACCCAAAACACCCTAGCAACCACCCAAAATACCCTAGCAACACCATAGCAACCACCCAGAACACCCTAGCAACCACCAAAAAGACCCTAGCTACCGCCTAGCAACCACCCAGAATACCCTAGCAACCACCCAAAACACCCTAGCAACCACCCAGAACACCCTAGCAACCGCCTAGCAACCACCCATAAGACCCTAGCAACCACCCAAAAGACCCTAGCAACCGCCTAGCAACCACCCAGAATACCCTAGCAACCACACAAAACATCCTAGTAACCACCCAAAACAACCTAGCAACCGCCTAGCAACCACCCAGAACACCCTAGCAACCACCCAAAAAACCCTAGCAACCACCTAGCAACCACCCAAAAGACCCTAGCAACCACCCAAAAGACCCTAGCAACACCATAGCAACCCTCAAAACATCCTAGCAACCACCCAGAACACCCTAGCAACCGCCTAGCAACCACCCAAAAGACCCTAGCAACCACCAAAAAGACCCTAGCAACCGCCTAGCAACCACCCAGAATACCCTAGCAACCACCCAAAACACCCTAGCAACCACCCAGAACACCCTAGCAACCACCCAAAAGACCCTAGCAACCGCCTAGCAACCACCCAAAATACTCTAGCAACCGCCTAGCAACCACCCAAAAGACCCTAGCAACCACCCTAAATATCCTAGCAACCGCAAAGCAACCACCCAGAATACCCTAGCAACCACCCAAAACACCCTAGCAACCACCCTAAATATCCTAGCAACCGCCTAGCAACCACCCAGAATACCCTAGCAACCACCCAAAACACCCTAGCAACCGCCTAGCAACCACCCAAAAGACCCTAGCAACTGCCTAGCAACCACCCAAAACACCCTAGCAACCACCCAGGACACCCTAGCAACCACCTAGCAACCACCCAGAACACCCTGGCAACCTCCCAAAATACCCTAGCAACACCATAGCAACACCATAGCAACATCCTAGCAACCGCCTAGCAAAAAACGTTCTGGTCCAAACTTTCTCAAGCCAACTTAAAGTTTGTCTCGACGAACTTTCGCATCTAGTTATTATTAATATTATTATTATTCTTCTGTGAAAAACCGTTGACTCAAACTCCTCCTAGAGCTTTAACTCTACATACTCCAAACTCGGCTCAGACACTCAAACTGATCTGAAGTTAGTTGCTTTATCTTTTCAGACTGATCGGACTTACGGTTTTCCTACAAATGACGATCAAAACTCGGAAAAACTCCCATTGACTTAACATTGGGCATTCTAAAAAAATTCAAACTCACCAACCGACAAAAATTCAAATCTAAATCCCTTGAAAACTAAATCAAACTGCCATTCTATATATATTAGCCAATGAAACTCATTTAAACTAATAAACTCTAATCTCATACACTTATAAACTAATTAACTTAAATTTAATAACTAATTAACTAATAAACTCATGAATTCATATACTTATGAACTCTTAAACTCATAAATTAATAAACTCTGAACTCTAAACTCATTTAAACTTATAAACTCTAAACTCAAAAACTTGTACACTTATAAACTCATCAATTTATACACTTATAAACTCTAAACTCATAAACTCTGAGTGTGTGTGTGTGTGTGTGTGTGTGTGTGTGTGTGTGTGTGTGTATCTATCTATCTACCGCTCTGAATACCATGGCAACCACCCAGAACACCCTAGCAACCACCTAGCAACCACCCAGAACACCCTAGCAACCACCCAAAAGACCCTAGCAACCACCCAAAATATCCTAGCAACCACCCAAAAGACCCTAGCAACCACCCAAAACACCCTAGCAACCGCCTAGCAACCACCCAAAAGACCCTAGCAACCACCCAAAACACCCTAGCAACCACCCAAAATACCCTAGCAACACCATAGCAACCACCCAGAACACCCTAGCAAAACACCCTAGCAACCACCCAAAATATAATAGCAACCGCCTAGCAACCACCCATAATACCCTAGCAACCACCCAAAACACCCTAGCAACCGCCTAGCAACCACCCAAAATACCCTAGCAACCGCCTAGCAACCACCCAAAAGACCCTAGCAACCACCCTAAATATCCTAGCAACCGCATAGCAACCACCCAGAATACCCTAGCAACCACCCAAAACACCCTAGCAACCACCCAGAACACCCTAGCAACCGCCTAGCAACCACCCAAAAGACCATAGCAACCACCCAAAATATCCTAGCAACCGCCTAGCAACCACCCAGAATACCCTAGCAACCACCCAGAATACCATAGCAACCACCCAGAACACCCGAGCAACCGCCCTAAATACCCTAGCAACATCATAGCAACCACCCATAACATCCTAGCAACCGCCTATCAAAAAACTTTCCGGTCCAAACTTTCTCAAGCCAACTTAAAGTTTGTCTCGACGAACTTTCGCATCTAGTTAGTGGTGCTTTTTCAAAGCACCACTAGTGTTATTGTCGCTCATACTTATTATTCTTATTCTTATTATTCCACACAAAGTTTGGCGCGTAATGCGCCCCGCACCGTTTGTCACAGACCCCTGAGTGAGGTGTCAAATCGAGCGGCTCATTGAGGAGAGGTGTGCTATATCTTTTCTAAGCGATCGGGTGTACGATGTTCGCACAGCGGACGAAACAGCGGCCAAAAAAGTCCCATTGACTTAACATGGGGAGTTCTAAAAACATTTGAATCCCAACTGCCGTTTTCACACACACCACTCCAAAGGGCCTGACACCCCTGCGTTTCTCTCCCTCTCTCTCTCCCTCAGAGGATTTATATTATCAAGCAGCCAATAAGTAATGGCCTAAAATCTTCATAGCCACACCCTAGCAACCAGTTACAGCACCCTAGCAACCACTCTGAGCTCCCTAGCAACCACCCTAAACCAATAAATAATATAAAACATTTTTTTTTACATTTTTTAAAGCAATATCACACTCGTAGCCTTGCGATATTGCTCCATGCTTGTGCCTATTCGGCCATAGGCACGAGGCCGCAGGCCGAGTGCCGTACTGAAGGAACTCGTTATTAAAGATTTTAAGAACTCTATAAAAACTCCATAGTAACCATATTTGACAACTACCAACCACCTAGTAACACCATAGCAACTACCAAAAATACCTTAGCAACCACCCTGAACACCCTAGCAACGTCTAGAAATGCTCTATTAACCACCCAAAAACTCTAGCAACCACCCAGAACACCCTAGCAACTGCCTAGCAACCACCCAGAACACCTAGCAACTGCCTAGTAACCACCCAGAACGCCTAGCAACCACCCAGAACACCCTAGCAACTGCCTAGCAACGCCCTAGCATCCACCCAGAATACCATAGCAACTGCCTAGCAACACCATAGCAACCACCCAGAAAACCCTAGCAACCACCACCTGGCAACAGCATCTTGCTAAAAACATGCTAGCAACATACTAATCATGCTAGTATCATGCTAGCAACATGCTAATCAAGCTAGCATCATGCTAATCAAGCTAGCAAAATGCTAATAATGCTAGCATAATGCTACCAACATGCTAATCAAGCTAGCATCATTTTAACAACATGTTTTATCATAGTAAATCATGCTGGAATGTGGTAAATCGTAGTAAATCATCTTAGAAACATGGTAAATCGTGGTAAATAATGCTAAAATGTGGTATATCATGGTATCACAACATGTTAATTGTGTTAGCATCTGCCCAGTGGCGAGTTTTGCCACTGCAAGCACCACTTCACATTTTCTTCAGGAAATGTACATTCTAGTTATTATTATTATTCTTCTGTACAAAACTATTGACTCAAACTCGCCCTAGAGCTTTAACTCTACATACTCCAAACTCGGCTCAGACACTCAAACTGATCTGAAGTTTTATGCTATATCTTTTCAGACTGATCGGACTTACGGTTTTCCTACAAATGACGATCAAAACTCGGAAAAAGTCCCATTGACTTAACATTGGGCATTCTAAAAAAATTCAAACTCACCAACCGACAAAAATTCAAATCTAAATCCCTTGAAAACTAAATCAAACTGCCATTCTATATATATTAGCCAATGAAACTCATTTAAACTAATAAACTCTAATTTCATACACTTATAAACTAATTAACTTAAATTGAATAACTAATTAACTAATAAACTCATGAATTCATAGACTTATGAACTCTTAAACTCATAAATTAATAAACTCTGAACTCTAAACTCATTTAAACTTATAAACTCTAAACTCAAAAACTTGTACACTTATAAACTCATCAATTTATACACTTATAAACTCTAAACTCATAAACTCTGAGTGTGTGTGTGTGTGTGTGTGTATCTATCTATCTACCGCTCTGAATACCATAGCAACCACCCAGAACACCCTAGCAACCACCTAGCAACCACCCAGTACACCCTAGCAACCACCCAAAATATCCTAGCAACCACCCAAATGACCCTAGCAACCACCCAAAACACCCTAGCAACCGCCTAGCAACCACCTTAAAAGACCATAGCAACCACCCAAAACACCCTAGCAACCACCCAAAACACCCTAGCAACCGCCTAGCAACCACCCAAAAGACCCTAGCAACCACCCAAAATACCCTAGCAACACCATAGCAACCACACAAAACATCCTAGTAACCACCCAAAACACCCTAGCAACCGCCTAGCAACCACCCAAAAGACCCTAGCAACCACCCAAAATACCCTAGCAACACCATAGCAACCACACAAAACATCCTAGTAACCACCCATAACACCCTAGCAACCGCCTAGCAACCACCCAGAACACCCTAGCAACCACCCAAAACACCCTAGCAACCACCCAAAATATCCTAGCAACCGCCTAGCAACCACCCAGAATACCCTAGCAACCACCCAAAACACCCTAGCAACCACCCAAAACACCCTAGCAACCGCCTAGCAACCACCCAAAAGACCCTAGCAACCACCCAAAATAGCCTAGCAACCACCCAGAATACCCTAGCAACCACCCAAAAGACCCTAGCAACCACCCAAAAGACCCTAGCAACCACCCAAAACACCCTAGCAACCACCCAAAACACCCTAGCAACCGCCTAGCAACCACCAAAAAGACCCTAGCAACCACCCAAAAGACCCTAGCAACCACCCAAAATACCCTAGCAACACCATAGCAACCACACAAAACATCCTAGTAACCACCCATAACACCCTAGCAACCGCCTAGCAACCACCCAGAACACCCTAGCAACCACCCAAAACACCCTAGCAACCACCCAAAATATCCTAGCAACCGCCTAGCAACCACCCATAATACCCTAGCAACCACCCAAAACACCCTAGCAACCACCCAGAACACCCTAGCAACCGCCTAGCAACCACCCAAAAGACCCTAGCAACCACCCAAAATACCCTAGCAACCGCCTAGCAACCACCCAAAAGACCCTAGCAACCACCCCAAATAGCCTAGCAACCACCCAAAATACCCTAGCAACCACCCAAAATACCCTAGCAACCGCCTAGCAACCACCCAAAAGACCCTAGCAACCACCCTAAATATCCTAGCAACCACATAGCAACCACCCAGAATACCCTAGCAACCACCCAAAACACCCTAGCAACCACCCAGAACACCCTAGCAACCGCCTAGCAACCACCCAAAAGACCCTAGCAACCACCCAAAATATCCTAGCAACCACCTAGCAACCACCCAAAAGACCCTAGCAACCACCCAGGACACCCTAGCAACCACCTAGCAACCACCCAGCACACCTTAGCAACCTCCCAAAATACCCTAGGAACACCATAGCAACCACCCATAAAATCCTAGCAACCGCCTAGCAAAAAACTTTCTGGTCCAAACTTTCTCAAGCCAACTTAAAGTTTGTCTCGACGAACTTTCGCATCTAGTTATTATTATTCTTCTGTAAAAAACTATTGACTCAAACTCGCCCTAGAGCTTTAACTCTACATACTCCAAACTCGGCTCAGACACTCAAACTGATCTGAAGTTTTATGCTATATCTTTTCAGACTGATCGGACTTACGGTTTTCCTACAAATGACGATCAAAACTCGGAAAAACTCCCATTGACTTAACATTGGGCATTCTAAAAAAATTCAAACTCACCAACCGACAAAAATTCAAATCTAAATCCCTTGAAAACTAAATCAAACTGCCATTCTATATACATTAGCCAATGAAACTCATTTAAACTAATAAACTCTAATTTCATACACTTATAAACTAATTAACTTAAATTGAATAACTAATAAACTCATGAATTCATAGACTTATGAACTCTTAAACTCATAAATTAATAAACTCTGAACTCTAAACTCATTTAAACTTATAAACTCTAAACTCAAAAACTTGTACACTTATAAACTCATCAATTTATACACTTATAAACTCTAAACTCATAAACTCTGAGTGTGTGTGTGTGTGTGTGTGTGTGTGTGTGTATCTATCTATCTACCGCTCTGAATACCATAGCAACCACCCAGAACACCCTAGCAACCGCCTAGCAACCACCCAGAACACCCTAGCAACCACCCAAAACACCCTAGCAACCACCCAAAATATCCTAGCAACCGCCTAGCAACCACCCAAAAGACCCTAGCAACCACCCAAAATAGCCAAGCAACCACCCAAAATACCCTAGCAACCACCCAAAACACCCTAGCAACCACCCAGAACACCCTATCAACCGCCTAGAAACCACCCAAAAGACCCTAGCAACCACCCAAAATACCCTAGCAACCGCCTAGCAACCACCCAAAAGACCCTAGCAACCACCCAAAATAGCCAAGCAACCACCCAAAATACCCTAGCAACCACCCAAAATCCCCTAGCAACCGCCTAGCAACCACCCAAAAGACCCTAGCAACCACCCTAAATATCCTAGCAACCGCATAGCAACCACCCAGAATACCCTAGCAACCACCCAAAACACCCTAGCAACCACCCAGAACACCCTAACAACCGCCTAGCAACCACCCAAAAGACCCTAGCAACCACCCAAAATATCCTAGCAACCGCCTAGCAAACACCCATAATACCCTAGCAACCACCCAAAACACCCTAGCAACCACCCAGAACACCCTAGCAACCGCCTAGCAACCACCCAAAAGACCCTAGCAACCACCCAAAATACCCTAGCAACCGCCTAGCAACCACCCAAAAGACCCTAGCAACCACCCAAAACACCCTAGCAACCACCCAGAACACCCTAGCAACCTCCCAAAATATCCTAGCAACACCATAGCAACCACCCATAACATCCTAGCAACCGCCTAGCAAAAAAATTTCTGGTCCAAACTTTCTCAAGCCAACTTAAAGTTTGTCTCGACGAACTTTCGCATCTAGTTATTATTAATATTATTAAGTTGGCTTGAGAAAGCCAACATATTGAAATCCTATTTAAACTTATTATTAATATTATTATTATTCTTCTGTGGAAACTATTGACTCAAACTCGCCCTAGAGCTTTAACTCTACATACTCCAAACTCGGCTCAGACACTCAAACTGATCTGAAGTTTTATGCTATATCTTTTCAGACTGATCGGACTTACGGTTTTCCTACAAATGACGATCAAAACTCGGAAAAAGTCCCATTGACTTAACATTGGGCATTCTAAAAAAATTCAAACTCACCAACCGACAAAAATTCAAATCTAAATCCCTTGAAAACTAAATCAAACTGCCATTCTATATATATTAGCCAATGAAACTCATTTAAACTAATAAACTCTAATTTCATACACTTATAAACTAATTAACTTAAATTGAATAACTAATTAACTAATAAACTCATGAATTCATAGACTTATGAACTCTTAAACTCATAAATTAATAAACTCTGAACTCTAAACTCATTTAAACTTATAAACTCTAAACTCAAAAACTTGTACACTTATAAACTCATCAATTTATACACTTATAAACTCTAAACTCATAAACTCTGAGTGTGTGTGTGTGTGTGTGTGTGTGTGTGTGTGTGTGTGTGTGTGTGTATCTATCTATCTACCGCTCTGAATACCATAGCAACCACCCAGAACACCCTAGCAACCACCTAGCAACCACCCAGAACACCCTAGCAACCACCCAAAATATCCTAGCAACCACCCAAAAGACCCTAGCAACCACCCAAAACACCCTAGCAACCGCCTAGCAACCACCTTAAAAGACCATAGCAACCACCCAAAACACCCTAGCAACCACCCAAAACACCCTAGCAACCGCCTAGCAACCACCCAAAATACCCTAGCAACCACCCAAAATACCCTAGCAACACCATAGCAACCACACAAAACATCCTAGTAACCACCCAAAACACCCTAGCAACCGCCTAGCAACCACCCAAAAGACCCTAGCAACCACCCAAAATACCCTAGCAACACCATAGCAACCACACAAAACATCCTAGTAACCACCCATAACACCCTAGCAACCGCCTAGCAACCACCCAGAACACCCTAGCAACCACCCAAAACACCCTAGCAACCACCCAAAATATCCTAGCAACCGCCTAGCAACCACCCAGAATACCCTAGCAACCACCCAAAACACCCTAGCAACCACCCAAAACACCCTAGCAACCGCCTAGCAACCACCCAAAAGACCCTAGCAACCACCCAGAATACCATAGCAACCACCCAAAATACCCTAGCAATCGCCTAGCAACCACCCAAAAGACCCTAGCAACCACCCAAAATAGCCTAGCAACCACCCAGAATACTCTAGCAACCACCCAAAATACCCTAGCAACCGCCTAGCAACCACCCAGAACACCCTAGCAACCACCCAAAACACCCTAGCAACCACCCAAAATATCCTAGCAACCGCCTAGCAACCACCCAGAATACCCTAGCAACCACCCAAAACACCCTAGCAACCACCCAAAACACCCTAGCAACCGCCTAGCAACCACCCAAAACACCCTAGCAACCACCCAAAATATCCTAGCAACCGCCTAGCAACCACCCAAAACACCCTAGCAACCACCCAGAACACCCTAGCAACCGCCTAGCAACCACCCAGAATACCATAGCAACCACCCAAAAGACCCTAGCAACCGCCTAGCAACCACCCAGAATACCCTAGCAACCACCCAAATCACCCTAGCAACCACCCAGAACACCATAGCAACCGCCTAGCAACCACCCAAAAGACCCTAGCAACCGCCTAGCAACCACCCAAAAGACCCTAGCAACCACCCAGAACACCCTAGCAACCGCCTAGCAACCACCCAGAATACCCTAGCAACCACCCAAAACACCCTAGCAACCACCCAGAACACCCTAACAACCGCCTAGCAACCACCCAAAAGACCCTAGCAACCACCTAGCAACCACCCAAAAGACCCTAGCAACCACCCAAAACACCATAGCAACCACCCAGAACACCCTAGCAACCGCCTAGCAACCACCCAAAAGACCCTAGCAACCACCCAGGACACCCTAGCAACCGCCTAGCAACCACCCAGAAGACCCTAGCAACCACCCAAAATATCCTAGCAACCGCCTAGCAACCACCCAGAATACCCTAGCAACCACCCAGAACACCCTAGCAACCGCCTAGCAACCACCCAAAAGACCCTAGCAACCACCTAGCAACCACCCAAAAGACCCTAGCAACCACCCAGGACACCCTAGCAACCACCTAGCAACCACCCAGAACACCCTAGCAACCTCCCAAAATACCCTAGGAACACCATAGCAACCACCCATAAAATCCTAGCAACCGCTTAGCAAAAAACGTTCTGGTCCAAACTTTCTCAAGCCAACTTAAAGTTTGTCTCGACGAACTTTCGCATCTAGTTATTATTATTCTTCTGTGAAAAACTATTGACTCAAACTCGCCCTAGAGCTTTAACTCTACATACTCCAAACTCGGCTCAGACAATCAAACTGATCTGAAGTTTTATGCTATATCTTTTCAGACTGATCGGACTTACGGTTTTCCTACAAATGACGATCAAAACTCGGAAAAAGTCCCATTGACTTAACATTGGGCATTCTAAAAAAATTCAAACTCACCAACCGACAAAAATTCAAATCTAAATCCCTTGAAAACTAAATCAAACTCCCATTCTATATATATTAGCCAATGAAACTCATTTAAACTAATAAACTCTAATTTCATTCACTTATAAACTAATTAACTTAAATTGAATAACTAATTAACTAATAAACTCATGAATTCATAGACTTATGAACTCTTAAACTCATAAATTAATAAACTCTGAACTCTAAACTCATTTAAACTTATAAACTCTAAACTCAAAAACTTGTACACTTATAAACTCATCAATTTATACACTTATAAACTCTAAACTCATAAACTCTGAGTGTGTGTGTGTGTGTGTGTGTGTGTGTGTGTGTATCTATCTATCTACCGCTCTGAATACCATAGCAACCACCCAGAACACCCTAGCAACCACCTAGCAACCACCCAGAACACCCTAGCAACCACCCAAAAGACCCTAGCAACCACCCAAAATATCCTAGCAACCACCCAAAAGACCCTAGCAACCACCCAAAACACCCTAGCAACCACCCAAAAGACCATAGCAACCACCCAAAACACCCTAGCAACCACCCAAAACACCCTAGCAACCGCCTAGCAACCACCCAAAAGACCCTAGCAACCACCCAAAATACCCTAGCAACACCATAGCAACCACACAAAACATCCTAGTAACCACCCATAACCCCCTAGCAACCGCCTAGCAACCACCCAGAACACCCTAGCAACCACCCAAAACACCCTAGCAACCACCCAAAATATCCTAGCAACCGCCTAGCAACCACCCAGAATACCCTAGCAACCACCCAAAACACCCTAGCAACCGCCTAGCAACCACCCAAAACACCCTAGCAACCGCCTAGCAACCACCCAAAAGACCCTAGCAACCACCCAGAATACCATAGCAACCACCCAAAATACCCTAGCAACCGCCTAGCAACCATCCAAAAGACCCTAGCAACCACCCAAAATAGCCTAGCAACCACCCAGAATACCCTAGCAACCACCCAAAATACCCTAGCAACCGCCTAGCAACCACCCAAAAGACCCTAGCAACCACCCTAAATATCCTAGCAACCGCATAGCAAACACCCAGAATACCCTAGCAACCACCCAAAACACCCTAGCAACCACCCAGAACACCCTAGCAACCGCCTAGCAACCACCCAAAAGACCCTAGCAACCACCCAAAATATCCTAGCAACCGCCTAGCAACCACCCAGAATACCCTAGCAACCACCCAAAACACCCTAGCAACCACCCAAAACACCCTAGCAACCACCCAGAACACCCTAGCAACCGCCTAGCAACCACCCAAAATACCCTAGCAACCACCCAAAAGACCCTAGCAACCACCCAGGACACCCTAGCAACCACCTAGCAACCACCCAGAACACCCTAGCAACCTCCCAAAATACCCTAGCAACACCATAGCAACATCCTAGCAACCGCCTAGCAAAAAACGTTCTGGTCCAAACTTTCTCAAGCCAACTTAAAGTTTGTCTCGACGAACTTTCGCATCTAGTTAAGTTGGCTTGAGAGAGCCAACATATTGAAATCCTATTTAAACTTATTATTATTAATATTATTATTATTATTCTTCTGTGAAAAACTATTGACTCAAACTCGCCCTAGAGCTTTAACTCTACATACTCCAAACTCGGCTCAGACACTCAAACTGATCTGAAGTTTTATGCTATATCTTTTCAGACTGATCGGACTTACGGTTTTCCTACAAATGACGATCAAAACTCGGAAAAAGTCCCATTGACTTAACATTGGGCATTCTAAAAAAATTCAAACTCACCAACCGACAAAAATTCAAATCTAAATCCCTTGAAAACTAAATCAAACTGCCATTCTATATATATTAGCCAATGAAACTCATTTAAACTAATAAACTCTAATTTCATACACTTATAAACTAATTAACTTAAATTGAATAACTAATTAACTAATAAACTCATGAATTCATAGACTTATGAACTCTTAAACTCATAAATTAATAAACTCTGAACTCTAAACTCATTTAAACTTATAAACTCTAAACTCAAAAACTTGTACACTTATAAACTCATAAATTTATACACTTATAAAATCTAAACTCATAAACTCTGAGTGTGTGTGTGTGTGTGTGTGTGTGTGTGTGTGTGTGTGTGTGTGTATCTATCTATCTACCGCTCTGAATACCATAGCAACCACCCAGAACACCCTAGCAACCACCCAGAACACCCTAGCAACCACCCAAAAGACCCTAGCAACCACCCAAAATATCCTAGCAACCACCCAAAAGACCCTAGCAACCACCCAAAACACCCTAGCAACCGCCTAGCAACCACCCAAAAGACCATAGCAACCACCCAAAACACCCTAGCAACCACCCAAAACACCCTAGCAACCGCGTAGCAACCACCCAAAAGACCCTAGCAACCACCCAAAATACCCTAGCAACACCATAGCAACCACACAAAACATCCTAGTAACCACCCAAAACACCCTAGCAACCGCCTAGCAACCACCCAAAAGACCCTAGCAACCACCCAAAACACCCTAGCAACCGCCTAGCAACCACCCAAAAGACCATAGCAACCACCCAAAACACCCTAGCAACCACCCAAAACACCCTAGCAACCGCCTAGCAACCACCCAAAAGACCCTAGCAACCACCCAAAATACCCTAGCAACACCATAGCAACCACACAAAACATCCTAGTAACCACCCAAAACACCCTAGCAACCGCCTAGCAACCACCCAAAAGACCCTAGCAACCACCCAAAATACCCTAGCAACACCATAGCAACCACACAAAACATCCTAGTAACCACCCAAAACACCCTAGCAACCGCCTAGCAACCACCCAGAACACCCTAGCAACCACCCAAAACACCCTAGCAACCACCCAAAATATCCTAGCAACCGCCTAGCAACCACCCAGAATACCCTAGCAACCACCCAAAACACCCTAGCAACCACCCAAAACACCCTAGCAACCGCCTAGCAACCACCCAAAAGACCCTAGCAACCACCCAAAAGACCCTAGCAACCACCCAAAAGACCCTAGCAACCGCCTAGCAACCACCCAAAAGACCCTAGCAACCACCCAAAATAGCCTAGCAACCACCCAGAACACCCTAGCAACCACCCAAAAGACCCTAGCAACCGCCTAGCAACCACCCAAAAGACCCTAGCAACCACCCTAAATATCCTAGCAACCGCATAGCAAACACCCAGAATACCCTAGCAACCACCCAAAACACCCTAGCAACCACCCAGAACACCCTAGCAACCGCCTAGCAACCACCCAAAAGACCCTAGCAACCACCCAAAATATCCTAGCAACCACCCAGAATACCCTAGCAACCACCCAAAACACCCTAGCAACCACCCAAAACACCCTAGCAACCACCCAAAACACCCTAGCAACCGCCTAGCAACCACCCAAAATACCCTAGCAACCACCCAAAAGACCCTAGCAACCACCCAGGACACCCTAGCAACCACCTAGCAACCACCCAGAACACCCTAGCAACCTCCCAAAATACCCTAGCAACACCATAGCAACATCCTAGCAACCGCCTAGCAAAAAACGTTCTGGTCCAAACTTTCTCAAGCCAACTTAAAGTTTGTCTCGACGAACTTTCGCATCTAGTTATGTTGGCTTGAGAAAGCCAATATATTGAAATCCTATTTAAACTTATTATTATTATTATTCTTCTGTACAAAACTATTGACTCAAACTCGCCCTAGAGCTTTAACTCTACATACTCCAAACTCGGCTCAGACACTCAAACTGATCTGAAGTTTTATGCTATATCTTTTCAGACTGATCGGACTTACGGTTTTCCTACAAATGACGATCAAAACTCGGAAAAACTCCCATTGACTTAACATTGGGCATTCTAAAAAAATTCAAACTCACCAACCGACAAAAATTCAAATCTAAATCCCTTGAAAACTAAATCAAACTGCCATTCTATATATATTAGCCAATGAAACTCATTTAAACTAATAAACTCTAATTTCATACACTTATAAACTAATTAACTTAAATTTAATAACTAATTAACTAATAAACTCATGAATTCATAGACTTATGAACTCTTAAACTCATAAATTAATAAACTCTGAACTCTAAACTCATTTAAACTTATAAACTCTAAACTCAAAAACGTGTACACTTATAAACTCATCAATTTATACACTTATAAACTCTAAACTCATAAACTCTGAGTGTGTGTGTGTGTGTGTGTGTGTGTGTGTGTCTGAGTGAGTGAGTGTGTGTGTCTGTGTGTGTGTGTGTGTGTGTGTGTGTGTGTGTGTGTGTCTGAGTGAGTGTGTGTGTGTGTGTGTGTGTGTGTGTGTGTGTGTGTGTGTGTGTGTGTGTGTCTGAGTGTGTCTGAGTGTGTGTGTGTGTGTGTGTGTGTGTGTGTGTGTGTGTGTGTGTGTCTGAGTGAGTGTGTGTGTCTGAGTGAGTGAGTGTGTGTGTGTGTGTGTGTGTGTGTGTGTGTATCTATCTATCTACCGCTCTGAATACCATAGCAACCACCCAGAACACCCTAGCAACCACCTAGCAACCACCCAAAAGACCCTAGCAACCACCCAAAATATCCTAGCAACCACCCAAAAGACCCTAGCAACCACCCAAAACACCCTAGCAACCGCCTAGCAACCACCCAAAAGACCCTAGCAACCACCCAAAACACCCTAGCAACCACCCAAAATACCCTAGCAACACCATAGCAACCACACAAAACATCCTAGTAACCACCCATAACACCCTAGCAACCGCCTAGCAACCACCCAGAACTACCTAGCAACCACCCAAAACACCCTAGCAACCACCCATAATACCCTAGCAACCACCCAAAACACCCTAGCAACCACCCAGAACACCCTAGCAACCGCCTAGCAACCACCCAAAAGACCCTAGCAACCACCCAAAATACCCTAGCAACCGCCTAGCAACCACCCAAAAGACCCTAGCAACCACCCAAAAGACCCTAGCAACCACCCAAAAGACCCTAGCAACCGCCTAGCAACCACCAAAAAGACCCTAGCAACCACCCAAAATACCCTAGCAACACCATAGCAACCACACAAAACATCCTAGTAACCACCCATAACACCCTAGCAACCGCCTAGCAACCACCCAGAACACCCTAGCAACCACCCAAAAGACCCTAGCAACCACCCAGAATACCCTAGCAACCACCCAAAAGACCCTAGCAACCACCCAAAAGACCCTAGCAACCGCCTAGCAACCACCCAGAATACCCTAGCAACCACCCAAAACACCCTAGCAACCACCCAGAACACCCTAGCAACCGCCTAGCAACCACCCAGAATACCCTAGCAACCACCCAAAACACCCTAGCAACCACCCAGAACACCATAGCAACCGCCTAGCAACCACCCAAAAGACCCTAGCAACCGCCTAGCAACCACCCAGAATACCCTAGCAACCACCCAAAAGACCCTAGCAACCGCCTAGCAACCACCCAAAAGACCCTAGCAACCACCCAGAACACCCTAGCAACCGCCTAGCAACCACCCAAAAGACCCTAGCAACCACCCAAAAGACCCTAGCAACCACCCAAAAGACCCTAGCAACCACCCAAAACACCCTAGCAACCACCCATAACACCCTAGCAACCGCCTAGCAACCACCCAGAACACCCTAGCAACCACCCAAAAGACCCTAGCAACCACCTAGCAACCACCCAGAAGACCCTAGCAATCACCCAAAAGACCCTAGCAACCACCCAGGACACCCTAGCAACCACCTAGCAACCACCCAGAACACCCTAGCAACCTCCCAAAATACCCTAGCAACACCATAGCAACATCCTAGCAACCGCCTAGCAAAAAACGTTCTGCTCCAAACTTTCTCAAGCCAACATAAAGTTTGTCTCGACGAACTTTCGCATCTAGTTAAGTTGGCTTGAGAGAGCCAACATATTGAAATCCTATTTAAACTTATTATTATTATTAATATTATTATTATTATTCTTCTGTGAAAAACTATTGACTCAAACTCGCCCTAGAGCTTTAACTCTACATACTCCAAACTCGGCTCAGACACTCAAACTGATCTGAAGTTTTATGCTATATCTTTTCAGACTGATCGGACTTACGGTTTTCCTACAAATGACGATCAAAACTCGGAAAAAGTCCCATTGACTTAACATTGGGCATTCTAAAAAAATTCAAACTCACCAACCGACAAAAATTCAAATCTAAATCCCTTGAAAACTAAATCAAACTGCCATTCTATATATATTAGCCAATGAAACTCATTTAAACTAATAAACTCTAATTTCATACACTTATAAACTAATTAACTTAAATTGAATAACTAATTAACTAATAAACTCATGAATTCATAGACTTATGAACTCTTAAACTCATAAATTAATAAACTCTGAACTCTAAACTCATTTAAACTTATAAACTCTAAACTCAAAAACTTGTACACTTATAAACTTATCAATTTATACACTTATAAACTCTAAACTCTGAGTGTGTGTGTGTGTGTGTGTGTGTGTGTGTGTATCTATCTATCTACCGCTCTGAATACCATAGCAACCACCCAGAACACCCTAGCAACCACCTAGCAACCACCCAGAACACCCTAGCAACCACCCAAAATACCCTAGCAACCACCCAAAAGACCCTAGCAACCACCCAAAACACCCTAGCAACCGCCTAGCAACCACCCAGAACACCCTAGCAACCACCCAAAACACCCTAGCAACCACCCAAAATACCCTAGCAACACCATAGCAACCACACAAAACATCCTAGTAACCACCCATAACACCCTAGCAACCGCCTAGCAACCACCCAGAACACCCTAGCAACCACCCAAAAGACCCTAGCAACCACCCAAAAGACCCTAGCAACCGCCTAGCAACCACCCAGAATACCCTAGCAACCACCCAAAACACCCTAGCAACCACCCAAAACACCCTAGCAACCGCCTAGCAACCACCCAGAATACCCTAGCAACCACCCAAAACACCCTAGCAACCACCCAGAACACCATAGCAACCGCCTAGCAACCACCCAAAAGACCCTAGCAACCGCCTAGCAACCACCCAGAATACCCTAGCAACCACCCAAAACACCCTAGCAACCACCCAAAAGACCCTAGCAACCGCCTAGCAACCACCCAAAAGACCCTAGCAACCACCCAAAACACCCTAGCAACCGCCTAGCAACCACCCAAAAGACCCTAGCAACCACCCAGAACACCCTAGCAACCGCCTAGCAACCACCCAAAAGACCCTAGCAACCACCCAAAACACCCTAGCAACCACCCAAAATATCCTAGCAACCACCCAGAATACCCTAGCAACCACCCAAAACACCCTAGCAACCACCCAGAACACCCTAGCAACCGCCTAGCAACCACCCAAAAGACCCTAGCAACCACCTAGCAACCACCCAAAAATCCCCTAGCAACCACCCAGAACACCCTAGCAACCGCCTAGCAACCACCCAAAATACCCTAGCAACCGCCTAGCAACCACCCAAAAGACCCTAGCAACCACCCTAAATATCCTAGCAACCGCATAGCAACCACCCAGAATGCCCTAGCAACCACCCAAAACACCCTAGCAACCACCCAGAACACCCTAGCAACCGCCTAGCAACCACCCAAAAGACCCTAGCAACCACCCAAAATATCCTAGCAACCGCCTAGCAACCACCCAGAATACCCTAGCAACCACCCAGAATACCATAGCAACCACCCAGAACACCTGAGCAACCGCCCTAAATACCCTAGCAACATCATAGCAACCACCCATAACATCCTAGCAACCGCCTAGCAAAAAACTTTCCGGTCCAAACTTTCTCAAGCCAACTTAAAGTTTGTCTCGACGAACTTTCGCATCTAGTTATTATTATTATTCTTCTTACTAAAACTGTTGACTCAAACTCGCCCTAGAGCTTTAACTCTACATACTTCAAACTCGGCTCAGACACTCAAACTGATCTGCAGCTATATGCTATATCTTTTCAGACTGATCGGACTTACGGTTTTCCTACAAATGACGATCAAAACTCGGAAAAACTCCCATTGACTTAACATTGGGCATTCTAAAAAAATTCAAACTCACCAACCGACAAAAATTCAAATCTAAATCCCTTGAAAACTAAATCAAACTGCCATTCTATATATATTAGCCAATGAAACTCATTTAAACTAATAAACTCTAATCTCATACACTTATAAACTAATTAACTTAAATTTAATAACTAATTAACTAATAAACTCATGAATTCATATACTTATGAACTCTTAAACTCAACTCATTTAAACTTATAAACTCTAAACTCAAAAACTTGTACACTTATAAACTCATCAATTTATACACTTATAAACTCTAAACTCATAAACTCTGAGTGTGTGTGTGTGTGTGTGTGTGTGTGTGTGTGTGTGTGTGTATCTATCTATCTACCGCTCTGAATACCATAGCAACCACCCAAAACACCCTAGCAACCACCTAGCAACCACCCAGAACACCCTAGCAACCACCCAAAAGACCCTAGCAACCACCCAAAATATCCTAGCAACCACCCAGAACACCCTAGCAACCACCTAGCAACCACCCAAAACACCCTAGCAACCACCCAAAAGACCCTAGCAACCACCCAAAATACCCTAGAAACCACCCAAAATACCCTAGCAACCACCCAAAAGACCCTAGCAACCACCCAAAAGACCCTAGCAACCACCCAAAATACCCTAGAAACCGCCTAGCAACCACCCAAAAGACCCTAGCAACCACCCAAAATACCCTAGCAACCACCCAAAAGACCCTAGCAACCACCCAAAATACCCTAGCAACACCATAGCAACCACACAAAACATCCTAGTAACCACCCATAACACCCTAGCAACCGCCTAGCAACCACCCAGAACACCCTAGCAACCACCCAAAAGACCCTAGCAACCACCCAAAAGACCCTAGTAACCACTCATAACACCCTAGCAACCGCCTAGCAACCACCCAGAACACCCTAGCAACCACCCAGAATACCCTAGCAACCACCCAGAACACCCTAGCAACCGCCTAGCAACCACCCAAAAGACCCTAGCAACCACCCAAAATACCCTAGCAACCACCCAAAATACCCTAGCAACCGCCTAGCAACCACCCAAAAGACCCTAGCAACCACCCTAAATATCCTAGCAACCGCATAGCAACCACCCAGAATACCCTAGCAACCACCCAAAACACCCTAGCAACCACCCAGAACACCCTAGCAACCGCCTAGCAACCACCCAAAACACCATAGCAACCACCCAAAATAGCCTAGCAACCACCCAAAATACCCTAGCAACCACCCAGAATACCCTAGCAACCACCCAAAATACCCTAGCAACCGCCTAGCAACCACCCAAAACACCATAGCAACCACCCAAAATAGCCTAGCAACCACCCAAAATACCCTAGCAACCACCCAGAATACCCTAGCAACCACCCAAAATACCCTAGCAACCGCCTAGCAACCACCCAAAATACCCTAGCAACACCATAGCAACCACACAAAACATCCTAGTAACCACCCATAACACCCTAGCAACCGCCTAGCAACCACCCAGAACACCCTAGCAACCACCCAAAAGACCCTAGCAACCACCCAAAAGACCCTAGCAACCGCCTAGCAACCACCCAGAATACCCTAGCAACCACCCAAAACACCCTAGCAACCACCCAGAACACCCTAGCAACCGCCTAGCAACCACCCAGAATACCCTAGCAACCACCCAAAACACCCTAGCAACCACCCAGAACACCATAGCAACCGCCTAGCAACCACCCAAAAGACCCTAGCAACCGCCTAGCAACCACCCAGAATACCCTAGCAACCACCCAAAACACCCTAGCAACCACCCAAAAGACCCTAGCAACCGCCTAGCAACCACCCAAAAGACCCTAGCAACCACCCAAAACACCCTAGCAACCGCCTAGCAACCACCCAAAAGACCCTAGCAACCACCCAGAACACCCTAGCAACCGCCTAGCAACCACCCAAAATACCCTAGCAACCACCTAGCAACCACCCAAAAGACCCTAGCAACCACCCAGGACACCCTAGCAACCACCTAGCAACCACCCAGAAAACCCTAGCAACCTCCCAAAATACCCTAGCAACACCATAGCAACACCATAGCAACATCCTAGCAACCGCCTAGCAAAAAACGTTCTGGTCCAAACTTTCTCAAGCCAACTTAAAGTTTGTCTCGACGAACTTTCGCATCTAGTTATTATTATTATTCTTCTGTACAAAACTATTGACTCAAACTCGCCCTAGAGCTTTAACTCTACATACTCCAAACTCGGCTCAGACACTCAAACTGATCTGAAGTTTTATGCTATATCTTTTCAGACTGATCGGACTTACGGTTTTCCTACAAATGATGATCAAAACTCGGAAAAACTCCCATTGACTTAACATTGGGCATTCTAAAAAAATTCAAACTCACCAACCGACAAAAATTCAAATCTAAATCCCTTGAAAACTAATTCAAACTGCCATTCTATATATATTAGCCAATGAAACTCATTTAAACTAATAAACTCTAATTTCATACACTTATAAACTAATTAACTTAAATTGAATAACTAATTAACTAATAAACTCATGAATTCATAGACTTATGAACTCTTAAACTCATAAATTAATAAACTCTGAACTCTAAACTCATTTAAACTTATAAACTCTAAACTCAAAAAACTTGTACACTTATAAACTCATCAATTTATACACTTATAAACTCTAAACTCATAAACTCTGAGTGTGTGTGTGTGTGTGTATCTATCTATCTACCACTCTGAATACCATAGCAACCACCCAGAACACCCTAGCAACCACCTAGCAACCACCCAAAAGACCCTAGCAACCACCCAGAACACCCTAGCAACCGCCTAGCAACCACCCAAAAGACCCTAGCAACCACCCAAAAGACCCTAGCAACCACCCAGAATACCCTAGCAACCACCCAAAAGACCCTAGCAACCACCCAAAAGACCCTAGCAACCACCCAGAATACCCTAGCAACCACCCAAAACACCCTAGCAACCACCCAGAACACCCTAGCAACCGCCTAGCAACCACCCAGAATACCCTAGCAACCACCCAAAACACCCTAGCAACCACCCAGAACACCATAGCAACCGCCTAGCAACCACCCAAAAGACCCTAGCAACCGCCTAGCAACCACCCAGAATACCCTAGCAACCACCCAAAACACCCTAGCAACCACCCAAAACACCCTAGCAACCGCCTAGCAACCACCCAAAAGACCCTAGCAACCACCCAGAACACCCTAGCAACCGCCTAGCAACCACCCAAAAGACCCTAGCAACCACCCAGAATACCCTAGCAACCACCCAAAACACCCTAGCAACCACCCAGAACACCCTAGCAACCGCCTAGCAACCACCCAAAAGACCCTAGCAACCACCTAGCAACCACCCAAAAGACCCTAGCAACCACCCAAAAGACCCTAGCAACCACCCAAAACACCCTAGCAACCACCCATAACACCCTAGCAACCGCCTAGCAACCACCCAGAACACCCTAGCAACCACCCAAAAGACCCTAGCAACCACCTAGCAACCACCCAGAAGACCCCAGCAATCACCCAAAAGACCCTAGCAACCACCCAGGACACCCTAGCAACCACCTAGCAACCACCCAGAACACCCTAGCAACCTCCCAAAATACCCTAGCAACACCATAGCAACATCCTAGCAACCGCCTAGCAAAAAACTTTCTGCTCCAAACTTTCTCAAGCCAACATAAAGTTTGTCTCGACGAACTTTCGCATCTAGTTAATATTATTATTCTTCTGTGAAAAACTGTTGACTCAAACTCGCCCTAGAGCTTTAACTCTACATACTCCAAACTCGGCTCAGACACTCAAACTGATCTGAAGTTAGTTGCTTTATCTTTTCAGACTGATCGGACTTACGGTTTTCCTACAAATGACGATCAAAACTCGGAAAAACTCCCATTGACTTAACATTGGGCATTCTAAAAAAATTCAAACTCACCAACCGACAAAAATTCAAATCTAAATCCCTTGAAAACTAAACCAAACTGCCATTCTATATATATTAGCCAATGAAACTCATTTAAACTAAAAAACTCTAATCTCATACACTTATAAACTAATTAACTTAAATTTAATAACTAATTAACTAATAAACTCATGAATTCATAGACTTATGAACTCTTAAACTCATAAATTAATAAACTCTGAACTCTAAACTCATTTAAACTTATAAACTCTAAACTCAAAAACGTGTACACTTATAAACTCATCAATTTATACACTTATAAACTCTAAACTCATAAACTCTGAGTGTGTGTGTGTGTGTGTGTGTGTGTGTGTGTGTGTGTGTGTGTGTCTGAGTGAGTGAGTGTGTGTGTGTGTGTGTGTGTGTGTGTGTGTGTGTGTGTGTGTGTGTGTGTGTGTGTGTGTCTGAGTGAGTGTGTGTGTGTGTGTGTGTGTGTGTGTGTGTGTGTGTGTGTGTGTGTGTGTGTGTGTCTGAGTGTGTGTGTGTGTGTGTGTGTGTGTGTGTCTGAGTGAGTGTGTGTGTCTGAGTGAGTGTGTGTGTGTGTGTGTGTGTATCTATCTATCTACCGCTCTGAATACCATAGCAACCACCCAGAACACCCTAGCAACCACCTAGCAACCACCCAAAAGACCCTAGCAACCACCCAAAATATCCTAGCAACCACCCAAAAGACCCTAGCAACCACCCAAAACACCCTAGCAACCGCCTAGCAACCACCCAAAAGACCCTAGCAACCACCCAAAACACCCTAGCAACCACCCAAAATACCCTAGCAACACCATAGCAACCACACAAAACATCCTAGTAACCACCCATAACACCCTAGCAACCGCCTAGCAACCACCCAGAACTACCTAGCAACCACCCAAAACACCCTAGCAACCACCCATAATACCCTAGCAACCACCCAAAACACCCTAGCAACCACCCAGAACACCCTAGCAACCGCCTAGCAACCACCCAAAAGACCCTAGCAACCACCCAAAATACCCTAGCAACCGCCTAGCAACCACCCAAAAGACCCTAGCAACCACCCAAAAGACCCTAGCAACCACCCAAAATACCCTAGCAACCGCCTAGCAACCACCCAAAAGACCCTAGCAACCACCCAAAATACCCTAGCAACACCATAGCAACCAAACAAAACATCCTAGTAACCACCCATAACACCCTAGCAACCGCCTAGCAACCACCCAGAACACCCTAGCAACCACCCAAAATACCCTAGCAACACCATAGCAACCACACAAAACATCCTAGTAACCACCCATAACACCCTAGCAACCGCCTAGCAACCACCCAGAACACCCTAGCAACCACCCAAAATATCCTAGCAACCGCCTAGCAACCACCCAGAATACCCTAGCAACCACCCAGAACACCCTAGCAACCACCTAGCAACCACCCAAAAGACCCTAGCAACCACCCAAAATATCCTAGCAACCACCCAGAACACCCTAGCAACCGCCTAGCAACCACCCAAAAGACCCTAGCAACCACCCAGAATACCCTAGCAACCGCCTAGCAACCACCCAAAAGACCCTAGCAACCACCCAAAATAGCCTAGCAACCACCAAAAATACCCTAGCAACCGCCTAGCAACCACCCAAAAGAGCCTAGCAACCACCCTTAATATCCTAGCAACCGCATAGCAACCACCCAGAATACCCTAGCAACCACCCAAAACACCCTAGCAACCACCCAGAACACCCTAGCAACCGCCTAGCAACCACCCAAAAGACCCTAGCAACCACCCAAAAGACCCTAGCAACCACCCAGGACACCCTAGCAACCACCTAGCGACCACCCATAACATCCTAGCAACCGCGAATCAAAAAACGTTACGGTCCAAACTTTCTCAAGCCAACTTAAAGTTTGTCTCGACGAACTTTCGCATCTAGTTAATATTATTATTCTTCTGTGAAAAACTGTTGACTCAAACTCGCCCTAGAGCTTTAACTCTACATACTCCAAACTCGGCTCAGACACTCAAACTGATCTGAAGTTAGTTGCTTTATCTTTTCAGACTGATCGGACTTACGGTTTTCCTACAAATGACGATCAAAACTCGGAAAAACTCCCATTGACTTAACATTGGGCATTCTAAAAAAATTCAAACTCACCAACCGACAAAAATTCAAATCTAAATCCCTTGAAAACTAAACCAAACTGCCATTCTATATATATTAGCCAATGAAACTCATTTAAACTAAAAAACTCTAATCTCATACACTTATAAACTAATTAACTTAAATTGAATAACTAATTAACTTAAATTGAATAACTAATTAACTAATAAACTCATGAATTCATAGATTTATGAACTCTTAAACTCACAAATGAATAAACTCTGAACTCTAAACTCATTTAAACTTATAAACTCTAATCTCATACACTTATAAACTAATTAACTTAAATTGAATAACTAATTAACTTAAATTGAATAACTAATTAACTAATAAACTCATGAATTCATAGATTTATGAACTCTTAAACTCACAAATGAATAAACTCTGAACTCTAAACTCATTTAAACTTATAAACTCTAATCTCATACACTTATAAACTAATTAACTTAAATTGAATAACTAATTAACTAATAAACTCATGAATTCATAGACTTATGAACTCTTAAACTCATAAATTAATAAACTCTGAACTCTAAACTCATTTAAACTTATAAACTCTAAACTCAAAAACTTGTACACTTATAAACTCATCAATTTATACACTTATAAACTCTAAACTCATAAACTCTGAGTGTGTGTGTGTGTGTATCTATCTATCTACCGCTCTGAATACCATAGCAACCACCCAGAACACCCTAGCAACCACCCAGAACACCCTAGCAACCACCCAAAAGACCCTAGCAACCACCCAAAATATCCTAGCAACCACCCAAAAGACCCTAGCAACCACCCAAAACACCCTAGCAACCGCCTAGCAACCACCCAAAAGACCCTAGCAACCACCCAAAACACCCTAGCAACCACCCAAAATACCCTAGCAACACCATAGCAACCACACAAAACATCCTAGTAACCACCCATAACACCCTAGCAACCGCCTAGCAACCACCCAGAACACCCTAGCAACCACCCAAAAGACCCTAGCAACCACCCAAAATATCCTAGCAACCGCCTAGCAACCACCCAAAAGACCCTAGCAACCACCCAAAACACCCTAGCAACCACCCAAAATACCCTAGCAACACCATAGCAACCACCCAAAACACCCTAGCAACCACCCAAAATACCCTAGCAACACCATAGCAACCACACAAAACATCCTAGTAACCACCCATAACACCCTAGCAACCGCCTAGCAACCACCCAGAACACCCTAGCAACCACCCAAAACACCCTAGCAACCACCCAAAACACCCTAGCAACCGCCTAGCAACCACCCAAAAGACCCTAGCAACCACCCAGAATACCAGAGCAACCACCCAAAATACCCTAGCAACCGCCTAGCAACCACCCAAAAGACCCTAGCAACCACCCAAAATAGCCAAGCAACCTCCCAAAATACCCTAGCAACACCATAGCAACACCATAGCAACATCCTAGCAACCGCCTAGCAAAAAACGTTCTGGTCCAAACTTTCTCAAGCCAACTTAAAGTTTGTCTCGACGAACTTTCGCATCTAGTTAAGTTGGCTTGAGAGAGCCAACATATTGAAATCCTATTTAAACTTATTATTAAGTTGGCTTGAGAAAGCCAACATATTGAAATCCTATTTAAACTTATTATTATTATTCTTCTGTGGAAACTGTTGACTCTAACTCGTCCTAGAGCTTTAACTCTACATACTCCAAACTCGGCTCAGACAATCAAACTGATCTGAAGTTAGTTGCTATATCTTTTCAGACTGATCGGACTTACGGTTTTCCTACAAATGACGATCAAAACTCGGAAAAACTCCCATTGACTTAACATTGGGCATTCTAAAAAAATTCAAACTCACCAACCGACAAAAATTCAAATCTAAATCCCTTGAAAACTAAATCAAACTGCCATTCTATATATATTAGCCAATGAAACTCATTTAAACTAATAAACTCTAATTTCATACACTTATAAACTAATTAACTTAAATTTAATAACTAATTAACTAATAAACTCATGAATTCATAGACTTATGAACTCTTAAACTCATAAATTAATAAACTCTGAACTCTAAACTCATTTAAACTTATAAACTCTAAACTCAAAAACGTGTACACTTATAAACTCATCAATTTATACACTTATAAACTCTAAACTCATAAACTCTGAGTGTGTGTGTGTGTGTGTGTGTGTGTGTGTGTGTGTGTGTGTGTGTGTGTGTCTGAGTGAGTGTGTGTGTGTGTGTGTGTGTGTGTGTGTGTGTGTGTGTGTGTCTGAGTGAGTGTGTGTGTGTGTGTGTGTGTGTGTGTGTGTGTGTGTGTGTGTGTGTGTGTGTGTCTGAGTGTGTGTGTGTGTGTGTGTGTGTGTGTGTCTGAGTGAGTGTGTGTGTCTGAGTGAGTGTGTGTGTGTGTGTGTGTGTATCTATCTATCTACCGCTCTGAATACCATAGCAACCACCCAGAACACCCTAGCAACCACCTAGCAACCACCCAAAAGACCCTAGCAACCACCCAAAATATCCTAGCAACCACCCAAAAGACCCTAGCAACCACCCAAAACACCCTAGCAACCGCCTAGCAACCACCCAAAAGACCCTAGCAACCACCCAAAACACCCTAGCAACCACCCAAAATACCCTAGCAACACCATAGCAACCACACAAAACATCCTAGTAACCACCCATAACACCCTAGCAACCGCCTAGCAACCACCCAGAACTACCTAGCAACCACCCAAAACACCCTAGCAACCACCCATAATACCCTAGCAACCACCCAAAACACCCTAGCAACCACCCAGAACACCCTAGCAACCGCCTAGCAACCACCCAAAAGACCCTAGCAACCACCCAAAATACCCTAGCAACCGCCTAGCAACCACCCAAAAGACCCTAGCAACCACCCAAAAGACCCTAGCAACCACCCAAAATACCCTAGCAACCGCCTAGCAACCACCCAAAAGACCCTAGCAACCACCCAAAATACCCTAGCAACACCATAGCAACCAAACAAAACATCCTAGTAACCACCCATAACACCCTAGCAACCGCCTAGCAACCACCCAGAACACCCTAGCAACCACCCAAAATACCCTAGCAACACCATAGCAACCACACAAAACATCCTAGTAACCACCCATAACACCCTAGCAACCGCCTAGCAACCACCCAGAACACCCTAGCAACCACCCAAAATATCCTAGCAACCGCCTAGCAACCACCCAGAATACCCTAGCAACCACCCAGAACACCCTAGCAACCACCTAGCAACCACCCAAAAGACCCTAGCAACCACCCAAAATATCCTAGCAACCACCCAGAACACCCTAGCAACCGCCTAGCAACCACCCAAAAGACCCTAGCAACCACCCAGAATACCCTAGCAACCGCCTAGCAACCACCCAAAAGACCCTAGCAACCACCCAAAATAGCCTAGCAACCACCAAAAATACCCTAGCAACCGCCTAGCAACCACCCAAAAGAGCCTAGCAACCACCCTTAATATCCTAGCAACCGCATAGCAACCACCCAGAATACCCTAGCAACCACCCAAAACACCCTAGCAACCACCCAGAACACCCTAGCAACCGCCTAGCAACCACCCAAAAGACCCTAGCAACCACCCAAAAGACCCTAGCAACCACCCAGGACACCCTAGCAACCACCTAGCGACCACCCATAACATCCTAGCAACCGCGAATCAAAAAACGTTACGGTCCAAACTTTCTCAAGCCAACTTAAAGTTTGTCTCGACGAACTTTCGCATCTAGTTATTATTAATATTATTATTATTATTCTTCTGTGAAAAACTGTTGACTCAAACTCGCCCTAGAGCTTTAACTCTACATACTCCAAACTCGGCTCAGACACTCAAACTGATCTGAAGTTATATGCTATATCTTTTCAGACTGATCGGACTTACGGTTTTCCTACAAATGACGATCAAAACTCGGAAAAACTCCCATTGACTTAACATTGGGCATTCTAAAAAAATTCAAACTCACCAACCGACAAAAATTCAAATCTAAATCCCTTGAAGACTAATTCAAACTGCCATTCTATATATATTAGCCAATGAAACTCATTTAAACTAATAAACTCTAATCTCATACACTCATAAACTAATTAACTTAAATTTAATAGCTAATTAACTAATAAACTCATGAATTCATAGACTTATGAACTCTTAAACTCATAAATTAATAAACTCTGAACTCTAAACTCATTTAAACTTATAAACTCTAAACTCAAAAACTTGTACACTTATAAACTCATCAATTTATACACTTATAAACTCTAAACTCTGAGTGTGTGTGTGTGTGTGTGTATCTATCTATCTACCGCTCTGAATACCATAGCAACCACCCAGAACACCCTAGCAACCACCTAGAAACCACCCAGAACACCCTAGCAACCACCCAAAAGACCCTAACAACCACCCAAAAGACCCTAGCAACCACCCAAAACACCCTAGCAACCGCCTAGCAACCACCCAGAACACCCTAGCAACCACCCAAAACACCCTAGCAACCACCCAAAATACCCTAGCAACACCATAGCAACCACACAAAACATCCTAGTAACCACCCATAACACCCTAGCAACCGCCTAGCAACCACCCAGAACACCCTAGCAACCACCCAAAAGACCCTAGCAACCACCCAAAAGACCCTAGCAACCGCCTAGCAACCACCCAGAATACCGTAGCAACCACCCAAAACACCCTAGCAACCACCCAAAACACCCTAGCAACCGCCTAGAAACCACCCAGAATACCCTAGCAACCACCCAAAACACCCTAGCAACCACCCAGAACACCATAGCAACCGCCTAGCAACCACCCAAAAGACCCTAGCAACCGCCTAGCAACCACCCAGAATACCCTAGCAACCACCCAAAACACCCTAGCAACCACCCAAAAGACCCTAGCAACCGCCTAGCAACCACCCAAAAGACCCTAGCAACCACCCAAAACACCCTAGCAACCGCCTAGCAACCACCCAAAAGACCCTAGCAACCACCCAGAACACCCTAGCAACCGCCTAGCAACCACCCAAAAGAACCTAGCAACCATCCAAAAGACCCTAGCAACCACCCAAAAGACCCTAGCAACCACCCAAAATATCCTAGCAACCACCCAGAATACCCTAGCAACCACCCAAAACACCCTAGCAACCACCCAGAACACCCTAGCAACCACCCAAAAGACCCTAGCAACCACCTAGCAACCACCCAAAAATCCCCTAGCAACCACTCAGAACACCCTAGCAACCGCCTAGCAACCACCCAAAATACCCTAGAAACCGCCTAGCAACCACCCAAAACACCCTAGCAACCGCCTAGCAACCACCCAGAACACCCTAGCAACCACCCAAAACACCCTAGCAACCACCCAAAATACCCTAGCAACACCATAGCAACCACACAAAACATCCTAGTAACCACTCATAACACCCTAGCAACCGCCTAGCAACCACCCAGAACACCCTAGCAACCACCCAAAAGACCCTAGCAACCACCCAAAAGACCCTAGCAACCGCCTAGCAACCACCCAGAATACCCTAGCAACCACCCAAAACACCCTAGCAACCACCCAAAACACCCTAGCAACCGCCTAGCAACCACCCAGAATACCCTAGCAACCACCCAAAACACCCTAGCAACCACCCAGAACACCATAGCAACCGCCTAGCAACCACCCAAAAGACCCTAGCAACCGCCTAGCAACCACCCAGAATACCCTAGCAACCACCCAAAACACCCTAGCAACCACCCAAAAGACCCTAGCAACCGCCTAGCAACCACCCAAAAGACCCTAGCAACCACCCAAAATACCCTAGCAACCACCCAGAACACCCTAGCAACCGCCTAACAACCACCCAAAAGACCCTAGCAACCACCCAAAAGACCCTAGCAACCACCCAAAATATCCTAGAAACCACCCAGAATACCCTAGCAACCACCCAAAACACCCTAGCAACCACCCAGAACACCCTAGCAACCACCCAAAAGACCCTAGCAACCACCTAGCAACCACCCAAAAATCCCCTAGCAACCACCCAGAACACCCTAGCAACCGCCTAGCAACCACCCAAAATACCCTAGAAACCGCCTAGCAACCACCCTAAATATCCTAGCAACCGCATAGCAACCACCCAGAATGCCCTAGCAACCACCCAAAACACCCTAGCAACCACCCAGAACACCCTAGCAACCGCCTAGCAACCACCCAAAAGACCCTAGCAACCACCCAAAATATCCTAGCAACCGCCTAGCAACCACCCAGAATACCCTAGCAACCACCCAGAATACCATAGCAACCACCCAGAACACCCGAGCAACCGCCCTAAATACCCTAGCAACATCATAGCAACCACCCATAACATCCTAGCAACCGCCTAGCAAAAAACTTTCCGGTCCAAACTTTCTCAAGCCAACTTAAAGTTTGTCTCGACGAACTTTCGCATCTAGTTATTATTATTATTCTTCTGTGAAAAACTGTTGACTCAAACTCCTCCTAGAGCTTTAACTCTACATACTCCAAACTCGGCTCAGACCTTCAAACTGTTCTGAAGTTAGTTGCTTTCCCTTTTCAGACTGATCGGACTTACGGTTTTCCTACAAATGACGATCAAAACTCGGAAAAACTCCCATTGACTTAACATTGGGCATTCTAAAAAAATTCAAACTGACCAACCGACAAAAATTTAAATCTAAATCCCTTGAAGACTAATTCAAACTGCCATTCTATATATATTAGCCAATGAAACTCATTTAAACTAATAAACTCTAATCTCATACACTTATAAACTGATTAACTTAAATTTAATAACTAATTAACTAATAAACTCATGAATTCATAGACTTATGAACTCTTAAACTCATAAATTAATAAACTCTGAACTCTAAACTCATTTAAACTTATAAACTCTAAACTCAAAAACTTGTAAACTTATAAACGTATCAATTTATACACTTATAAACTCTAAACTCATAAACTCTGAGTGTGTGTGTGTGTGTGTGTGTGTGTGTGTGTGTGTGTGTGTGTGTCTGAGTGTCTGAGTGAGTGTGTGAGCGAGGTAGTCTGTTTGAGTGTGTGTGTGTGTGTGTGTGTGTGTGTGTGTGTGTATCTATCTCTCTGTCATAAACTTCAAACTACTTTAAACTTTAAACCAATTTAAACTTCTTAAGTTTAAAGCTCCCAGCTCCCAAGCAACTCCATAGCAACCAAACTTGAGTATCCTAGCAACCGTTTTGCAAGATCTATATCTCTGTATCAGAACATCGTATAGAGATGAGGTTTGGCTCTTTTGACTCATGCTAGCAAACAGCACTTTCAACATGCTACACATGCTAGCAGTGAATAGCTACATGCTAATAGCGATTAGTTAAGTAAGAACTCTATAAAAACTCCATAGTAACCATCTGTGACAACTACCAACCACCTAGTAACACCATATCAACCGCTCTGAATACCATAGCAACCACCCAGAACATCCTAGCAACCACCTAGCAACCACCCAGAACACCCTAGCAACCACCCAAAACACCCTAGCAACCACCCAAAATATCCTAGCAACCGCCTAGCAACCACCCAGAATACCCTAGCAACCACCCAAAACACCCTAGCAACCACCCAGAACACCCTAGCAACCGCCTAGCAACCACCCAAAAGACCCTAGCAACCACCCAGAATACCATAGAAACCACCCAAAAGACCCTAGCAACCGCCTAGCAACCACCCAAAAGACCCTAGCAACCACCAAAAATAGCCTAGCAACCACCAAAAATAGCCTAGCAACCACCCAAAATACCCTAGCAACCGCCTAGCAACCACCCAAAAGACCCTAGCAACCACCCAAAATATCCTAGCAACCGCCTAGCAACCACCCAGAATACCCTAGCAACCACCCAAAACACCCTAGCAACCACCCAGAACACCCTAGCAACCGCCTAGCAACCACCCAAAAGACCCTAGCAACCATCCAGAATACCATAGCAACCACCCAAAATACCCTAGCAATCGCCTAGTAACCACCCAAAAGACCCTAGCAACCACCCAGAACACCCTAGCAACCACCCAGAACACCCTAGCAACCGCCTAGCAACCACCCAAAAGACCCTAGCAACCACCTCGCAACCACCCAAAAGACCCTAGCAACCACCCAGAACACCCTAGAAACCCCCTAGCAACCACCCAAAAGACCCTAGCAACCACCCAGGACACCCTAGCAACCACCTAGCAACCACCCAGAGCACCCTAGCAACCTCCCAAAATACCCTAGCAACACCATAGCAACATCCTAGCAACCGCCTAGCAAAAAACGTTCTGGTCCAAACTTTCGAAAGCCAACTTAAAGTTTGTCTCGACGAACTTTCGCATCTAGTTATTATTCTTCTTCTTCTTTTTCTGACCGCAAATTTTCTGACTCTAACTCCTCCTAGACCGTTCAAGCTACATACTCCAAACTCGGGTCAGACCTTCATACTGTTCTGACTTGGTGTGCTATATCTTTTCAGACTGATTTGACTTTCAGTTTTCTTAAAAATTAATATTAAAAACCATAAAAATCCCATAGACTTACATGGCAGACCGCTCAAATTGAGCCAAGACTACGGTGGCCCATTAGTGTACAAGCCAAAAACTCAAATCTAAACTCCCTGAAGCCCTAGACTCAATTAAACTACCATTTAATTATCTATCTATCTATCTATCTATCTATCTATCTATCTATCTATCTATCTATCTATCTATCTATCTATCTATCTAATCTTTCTAACTTATCTTTCTATCTAACTTATCTTTCTATCTATCTTTCTAACTAACTTATCTATCTATCTATCTTTCTTTCTAACTAATCTTTCTTTCTAACTAACTAATCTATCTTTCTTTCTTTCTTACTAATCTATCTATCTTTTTAACTAACTTATCTATCTTTCTAACTTATCTATCTTTCTAACTAACTTATCTATCTATCTTTCTTTCTTACTAATCTATCTTTCTTTCTAACTAACTAATCTATCTTTCTTTCTTACTAATCTATCTATCTTTTTAACTAACTTATCTATCTTTCTTTCTAATCTATCTATCTTTGTAACTAACTTATCTATCTATCTTTCTTTCTAACTAATCTATCTATCTTTCTAACTAACTTATCTATCTATCTATCTATCTATCTATCTATCTATCTATCTATCTATCTATCTATCTATCTATCTATCTATCTATCTATCTTTCTAACTAACGTATCTAACTAACTTATCTATCTATCTATCTTTCTTTCTAACTAATCTTTCTTTCTAACTAACTAATCTATCTTTCTTTCTTTCTTACTAATCTATCTATCTTTTTAACTAACTTATCTATCTTTCTAACTTATCTATCTTTCTAACTAACTTATCTATCTATCTTTCTTTCTTACTAATCTATCTTTCTTTCTAACTAACTAATCTATCTTTCTTTCTTACTAATCTATCTATCTTTTTAACTAACTTATCTATCTTTCTTTCTAATCTATCTATCTTTGTAACTAACTTATCTATCTATCTTTCTTTCTAACTAATCTATCTATCTTTCTAACTAACTTATCTATCTATCTATCTATCTATCTATCTATCTATCTATCTATCTATCTTTCTAACTAACGTATCTATCTATCTATCTATCTATCTATCTATCTAACTTATCTATCTTTCTTTCTTTTTAACTAATCTATCTTTCTAACTTATCTATCTTTCTTTCTTTTTAACTAATCTATCTTTCTAACTTATCTATCTTTCTTTCTTTTTAACTAATCTATCTTTCTAACTAACTTATCTATCTTTCTTTCTTACTAATCTATCTATCTTTCTAACTAACTTATCTATCTTTCTTTCTTTTTAACTAATCTATCTTTTTCTAACTAATTTATCTATCTTTCTTTCTTTCTTTTGAACTAATCTATATATCTTTCTAACTAACTTATCTATCTTTCTTTCTTTCTTTCTTTCTTTCTAGCTAATCCATCTATCTTTCTAACTAATTTATCTTTCTTTCTTTCTTTCTTACTAATCTATCTTTCTAACTAACTAACTTATCATCTTTCTTTCTTTTTAACTAATCTATCTTTCTAACTAACTAATCTATCTTTATTTCTTTTTAACTAATCTATCTATCTTTCTAACTAACTTATCTATCTTTCTTTCTTACTAATCTATCTTTCTAACTAAGTTATCTATCTTTCTTTCTTTTTAACTAATCTATCTATCTTTCTAACTAACTTATCTATCTTTCTTTTTAACTAATCTATCTCTTTCTAACTAACTTATCTATCTTTCTTTCTTTTTAACTAATCTATCTATCTTTCTAACTAACTTATCTTTCTTTCTTTCTTTTTAACTTATCTATCTTTCTTTCTTTTTAACTAATCTATCTATCTTTCTAACTAACTTATCTTTCTTTCTTTCTTTTTAACTAATCTATCTATCTTTCTAACTAACTTATCTATCTTTCTTTCTTTCTTACTAATATATCTATCTTTCTAACTACCTTATCTTTCTTTCTTTCTTTCTTTCTTTCTTTCTTTCTTTCTTTCTTTTTAACTAATCTATCTATCTTTCTAACTAACTTATTTATCTTTCTAACTAACTTATTTATCTTTCTTTCGTTCGTTTTAACTAGTCTATCTTTCTAACTAACTTATCTATCTTTCTTTCTTTCTTTCTTACTAATCTATCCATCTTTCTAACTAACATATCTATCTTTCTTTCTTTCTTACTTACTAATCTATCCATATTTCTAACTAACATATCTATCTTTCTTTCTTACTAATCTATCCATCTTTCTAACTAACATATCTATCTTTCTTTCTTTCTTACTAATCTATCCATCTTTCTAACTAACATATCTATCTTTCTTTCTTTCTTACTTACTAATCTATCTATCTTTCTAACTAACTTATCTATCTTTCTTTCTTTCTTACTAATCTATCCATCCAACTAATTAATCTTTTTTCTTTCTAACTAATCTTTTTACTTTCTTTCTTTCTTTCTTTCTTTCTTTCTTTCTTACTAATCTTTCTTTTTTTTCATACTTTTCTTTCTTTCTAACTAGTCTTTCTTTTTTCTTTTTCTTACTTTTCTTTCTTTCTTTCTAACTAATCTTTTTTCTTTCTTTCTTTCTTTCTTTCTTTCTTTCTTTCTAACTAATCTTTTTTCTTTCTTTCTTTCTTTCTTTCTTTCTTTCTTTCTAACTAATTAATCTTTTTTCTTTCTTTCTTTCTTTCTTTCTAACTAATCTTTTTTCTTTCTTTCTTTCTAACTAATCTTTCTTTCTTTCTTTTTCTTACTTTTCTTTTTTCTAACTAATCTTTCTTTCTTTCTTTCTTTCTTTCTTTCTTTCTTTCTTTCTAACTAATAATTTTTCTTTCTTTCTTTCTAACTAATCTTTCTTTTTTCTTTCTTTCTTTCTTTCTTTCTTTCTAACTAATTAATCTTTTTTCTTTCTTTCTTTCTAACTAATCTTTTTACTTTCTTTCTTTCTTTCTTTCTTTCTTTCTAACTAATCTTTCTTTCTCTTACTTTTCTTTCTTTCTTTCTAACTAATCTTTTTTCTTTCTTTCTTTCTTTCTTTCTTTCTTTCTTTCTAACTAATCTTTCTTTCTTTCTTTTTCTTACTTTTCTTTCTTTCTTTCTAACTAATCTTTTTTCTTTCTTTCTTTCTTTCTTTCTTTCTTTCTAACTAATTAATCTTCTTTCTTTCTTTCTTTCTTTTTAACTAATTAATCTTTTTTCTTTCTTTCTTTCTAACTAATCATTTTTCTTTCTTTCTTTCTAACTAATCTTTCTTTTTTCTTTTTCTTGCTTTTCTTTCTTTCTTTCTTTCTTTCTTTCTTTCTTTCTAACTAATCTTTTTTCTTTCTTTCTTTCTTTCTTTCTTTCTTTCTTTCTAACAAATCTTTTTCTTTCTTTCTTTCTTTCTTTCTTTCTTTCTTTCTAACTAATCATTTTTCTTTCTTTCTTTCTAACTAATCTTTCTTTTTTCTTTTTCTTTCTTTCTTTCTTTCTTTCTTTCTTTCTTTCTAACTAATTAATCTTTTTTCTTTCTTTCTTTCTAACTAATCTTTTTACTTTCTTTCTTTCTTTCTTTCTTTCTAACTAATCTTTCTTTCTCTTACTTTTCTTTCTTTCTTTCTAACTAATCTTTTTTCTTTCTTTCTTTTTTCTTTCTTTCTTTCTTTCTTTCTTTCTTTCTTTCTTTCTTTCTTTCTAACTAATCTTTCGTTCTTTCTTTTTCTTACTTTTCTTTCTTTCTTTCTAACTAATCTTTTTTCTTTCTTTCTTTCTTTCTTTCTTACTAATCTTTCTTTTTCTTTTTCTTACTTTTCTTTCTTTCTTTCTAACTAATCTTTTTTCTTTCTTTCTTTCTTTCTTTCTTTCTTTCTTTCTTTCTTTCTTTCTTTCTTTCTTTCTAACTAATCTTTCTTTCTTTCTTTTTCTTACTTTTCTTTCTTTCTTTCTAACTAATCTTTTTTCTTTCTTTCTTTCTTTCTTTCTTTCTTACTAATCTTTCTTTTTCTTTTTCTTACTTTTCTTTCTTTCTTTCTAACTAATCTTTTTTCTTTCTTTCTTTCTTTCTTTCTTTCTAACTAATCTTTCTTTCTTTCTTTTTCTTACTTTTCTTTCTTTCTTTCTAACTAATCTTTTTTCTTTCTTTCTTTCTTTCTTTCTTTCTTTCTTTCTTTCTAACTAATCATTTTTCTTTCTTTCTTTCTAACTAATCTTTCTTTTTTCTTTTTCTTGCTTTTCTTTCTTTCTTTCTTTCTTTCTTTCTTTCTTTCTTTCTAACTAATCTTTTTTCTTTCTTTCTTTCTTTCTTTCTTTCTTTCTTTCTAACAAATCTTTTTCTTTCTTTCTTTCTTTCTTTCTTTCTTTCTTTCTTTCTTTCTTTCTAACTAATCATTTTTCTTTCTTTCTTTCTAACTAATCTTTCTTTTTTCTTTTTCTTTCTTTCTTTCTTTCTTTCTTTCTTTCTAACTAATTAATCTTTTTTCTTTCTTTCTTTCTAACTAATCTTTTTACTTTCTTTCTTTCTTTCTTTCTAACTAATCTTTCTTTCTCTTACTTTTCTTTCTTTCTTTCTAACTAATCTTTTTTCTTTCTTTCTTTTTTCTTTCTTTCTTTCTTTCTTTCTTTCTAACTAATCTTTCGTTCTTTCTTTTTCTTACTTTTCTTTCTTTCTTTCTAACTAATCTTTTTTCTTTCTTTCTTTCTTTCTTTCTTTCTTACTAATCTTTCTTTTTCTTTTTCTTACTTTTCTTTTTTCTTTCTTTCTTTCTTTCTTTCTTTCTAACTAATCTTTCTTTCTTTCTTTTTCTTACTTTTCTTTCTTTCTTTCTAACTAATCTTTTTTCTTTCTTTCTTTCTTTCTTTCTTTCTTTCTTACTAATCTTTCTTTTTCTTTTTCTTACTTTTCTTTCTTTCTAACTAATCTTTTTTCTTTCTTTCTTTCTTTCTTTCTTTCTAACTAATCTTTCTTTCTTTCTTTTTCTTACTTTTCTTTCTTTCTTTCTAACTAATCTTTTTTCTTTCTTTCTTTCTAACTAATTAATCTTCTTTCTTTCTTTATTTATTTTTAACTAATTAATCTTTTTTCTTTCTTTCTTTCTTTCTAACTAATCATTTTTCTTTCTTTTTTCTTTTTCTTGCTTTTCTTTCTTTCTTTCTTTCTTTCTTTCTTTCTTTCTTTCTTTCTTTCTAACTAATTTTTTACTTTCTTTCTTTCTTTCTTTCTTTCTAACTAATCTTTTTACTTTCTTTCTTTCTTTCTAACTAATCTTTCTTTCTCTTACTTTTCTTTCTTTCTTTCTAACTAATCTTTTTTCTTTCTTTCTTTCTTTCTTTCTTTCTTTCTTTCTTTCTTTCTTTCTTTCTTTCTTTCTAACTAATCTTTCTTTCTCTTTCTTTCTTTCTCTTACTTTTCTTTCTTTCTTTCTAACTAATCTTTTTACTTTCTTTCTTTCTTTCTTTCTTTCTAACTAATCTTTCTTTCTCTTACTTTTCTTTCTTTCTTTCTAACTAATCTTTTTTCTTTCTTTCTTTCTTTCTTTCTTTCTAACTAATCTTTCTTTCTTTCTTTCTTTTTCTTACTTTTCTTTCTTTCTTTCTAACTAATCTTTTTTCTTTCTTTCTTTCTTTCTTTCTTTCTAACTAATTAATCTTCTTTCTTTCTTTCTTTCTTTCTTTCTTTCTTTCTAACTAATTAATCTTTTTTCTTTCTTTCTTTCTTTCTTTCTTTCTTTCTTTCTTTCTTTCTTTCTTTCTTTCTTTCTTTCTTTCTAACTAATCTTTTTACTTTCTTTCTTTCTAACTAATCTTTCTTTTTTCTTTTTCTTACTTTTCTTTCTTTCTTTCTAACTAATCTTTTCTTTCTTTCTTTCTAACTAATCTTTTTCTTTCTTTCTTTCTTTCTTTCTTTCTTTCTTTCTTTCTTTCTAACTAATCTTTCTTTCTTTCTTTCTAACTAATCTTTTTACTTTCTTTCTTTCTTTCTTTCTTTCTTTCTAACTAATCTTTTTACTTTCTTTCTTTCTTTCTTTCTTTCTTTCTTTCTTTCTTTCTTTCTTTCTTTCTTTCTTTCTAACTAATCTTTTTACTTTCTTTCTTTCTTTCTTTCTTTCTTCCCAACTATTATTTCTTTCTAACTAATCTATCAATCTAACTTTAACCTACTTTAAACTTCTAACTTCTTTAAACTTCTTCAAACTCTCTGGTCAGGCTTTCTCAAGCCAACTTAAAGTTTGTCTCAACAAACTTTTTTTTCTAGTTATTCTTCTTCTTCTTCTTCTTCTTCTTCTTATTCTTCTGACCCAAACATTTTCAACTCTAACTCCTCCTAGACCGTTCAAGCTACATACTCCAAACTCGAGTCAGACCTTCATACTGTTCTGACTTGGTGTGCTATATCTTTTCAGACTGGTTTGAGTTATGGTTTTCTTAAAAATTAATATTAAAAATCATAAAAATCCCATAGACTTTCATTGACCAAAAGTCCATGTCTGTTTGAACTATGTTTAATGTAAACT
>NC_138729.1:0-25000 GCF_965113295.1 Leuciscus leuciscus | reverse complement strand
TTCTAACTAGTCTTTCTTTTTTCTTTTTCTTACTTTTCTTTCTTTCTTTCTAACTAATCTTTTTTCTTTCTTTCTTTCTTTCTTTCTTTCTAACTAATCTTTTTTCTTTCTTTCTTTCTTTCTTTCTTTCTTTCTTTCTTTCTTTCTTTCTTTCTTTCTAACTAATTAGTCTTTTTTCTTTCTTTCTTTCTTTCTTTCTAACTAATCTTTTTTCTTTCTTTCTTTCTAACTAATCTTTCTTTCTTTCTTTTTCTTACTTTTCTTTTTTCTAACTAATCTTTCTTCCTTTCTTTCTTTCTTTCTAACAAATCTTTTCTTTCTTTCTTTCTTTCTTTCTTTCTTTCTTTCTTTCTTTCTTTCTTTCTAACTAATTAATCTTTTTTCTTTCTTTCTTTCTAACTAATCTTTTTACTTTCTTTCTTTCTTTCTTTCTAACTAATCTTTCTTTCTCTTACTTTTCTTTCTTTCTTTCTAACTAATCTTTTTTCTTTTTTTTTTTTTCTTTCTTTCTTTCTTTCTTTCTTTCTTTCTTTCTTTCTTTCTAACTAATCTTTCGTTCTTTCTTTTTCTTACTTTTCTTTCTTTCTTTCTTTTTAACTAATCTTTTTTCTTTCTTTCTTTCTTTCTTTCTTTCTTTCTTTCTTTCTTTCTTTCTAACTAATTAATCTTCTTTCTTTCTTTCTTTCTTTCTTTCTTTCTTTTTAACTAATTAATCTTTTTTCTTTCTTTCTTTCTAACTAATCATTTTTCTTTCTTTCTTTCTAACTAATCTTTCTTTTTTCTTTTTCTTGCTTTTCTTTCTTTCTTTCTTTCTTTCTTTCTTTCTTTCTAACTAATCTTTTTTCTTTCTTTCTTTCTTTCTTTCTTTCTTTCTAACAAATCTTTTTCTTTCTTTCTTTCTTTCTTTCTTTCTAACTAATCTTTTTACTTTCTTTCTTTCTAACTAATCTTTCTTTTTTCTTTTTCTTACTTTTCTTTCTTTCTTTCTAACTAATCTTTTCTTTCTTTCTTTCTAACTAATCTTTTTCTTTCTTTCTTTCTTTCTTTCTTTCTTTCTTTCTTTCTTTCTTTCTAACTAATCTTTCTTTCTTTCTTTCTAACTAATCTTTTTACTTTCTTTCTTTCTTTCTTTCTAACTAATCTTTTTACTTTCTTTCTTTCTTTCTTTCTTTCTTTCTTTCTTTCTTTCTAACTAATCTTTTTACTTTCTTTCTTTCTTTCTTTCTTTCTTTCTTTCTTTCTTTCTTTCTTTCTTTCTTCCCAACTATTATTTCTTTCTAACTAATCTATCAATCTAACTTTAACCTACTTTAAACTTCTAACTTCTTTAAACTTCTTCAAACTCTCTGGTCAGGCTTTCTCAAGCCAACTTAAAGTTTGTCTCAACAAACTTTTTTTTCTAGTTTCATAAAGTATCATTCTTTTTAACATTCCTTATTTATATATTCAAAAATATTTAAAAGAATCTAATTTAATAGATTTAATACATTTTCAATGTAAATTATTTAATTTGATTGGTAACAGCCTAGAGTCTAATTATTTTAATTGAATATATTTATCAAATTTAAGAATTTGAAATGAAAGATGGAGCATACCTTTAATAAAATTAGGGGAAAATGCCCTTTATAAAGGTAAAAAAAAGAGTGTTTTCAAACAGTGATGTAATGAAACATTGACAATTTAAGCTTGAATGGAGTAAAGCCTCTGTTTAGGCTATTAAGGAAATGTAATTTTGGTTATTTTAAATAAATGTTCATTTTAAATCAGCCTACTTCAGTGTGATATGTTACCATATTATCATGCTTAACACTAAGAATTTGAATAATTGTAATGTGATGATCAGATGCAGATATCTAAATATAGGCGGTTTGCGGGTGGATTATTTATTTTTAACAGTGGATTCGGATGACTCAAAGTGCACCAGATTAATGAATTTATCTTTAAAATGTACAAAATTTTCTTCCGGGGGGGCATGCCCCCCGAGCCCCCTAGAGATACCAAGCTCCACCCACAAAAATACAGTGGGAAACACATTAGGCTATATGATGATCTGCAAAAAAATACACATTTTATTATCTTATTATTAAAATACATTATTATGATTTTACCACCTCCGTCTCATTTTGAGCCAGGAAAAACCCTGAAATAGGCAATAGGCATCTTGTAAAGGTATTACTTTTACTAGTAGTTAGAATGGTATTTCAGTGCACTTAACTTCTAACTTTTGGGAGTTGATCAAAACAGTTCTCTTTTGGATATATAATAACAATGAGATATTCTGTAGCCTACTGATTATCAGTTTGTCACATGTTTAGACCTTGTATGTGTGTTACACAACACATGTTGCACTTGGCGATCACGGTGGGGATTGATATGGTAGTGGACCATGATGGTCATAGAAGAAGTGAAGGAGCAGTACCCCCCAATTATGGTGGGGTAACTCGCACTCTCATCTCTACAAACAGCAGGTGTTAGGATTGCTTGTCATCTCAAGGCCTCATTATGCTTCTGCGTCAACTCCACGGCGTAGCTACGCCGTCACTCCAACGGCGTCGTGACCGTTTTATGGTTCTGCGTCGGGTTGCGTTGCATCGCGGACATTATAAATGTCTTTACTGTAACTTTTGATCAGTTTAACTCATCCTTCATGAATAAAAGTATTGATTTAATTTATTTCTTTCCCCCCTAAATAAAATTAAAATTCTTATTGTCCCCAAACTTTTGAAGGGTAGTGTTTAATGTTACAAAAGCTTTCAGTTTCAGATAAATGCTGTTCTTTTGAACTTTCTATTCATCAAAGCATCATGAAATAGAAATGTAAATAACTGTTTTCAACATTGATAATAATAATAAATGTTTCTTGAGCATCAAATCATCATATTAGAGTGATTTCTGAAGGATCATGTGACATTGAAGACTGGAGTAATGATGCTGAAAATTCAGCTTTGATCACAGGAATAAATTACACTTTACTATATATTAAAATAGAAAACAGTCATTTTAAATTGTCATAAAATATGTTTTGTTTTATTGTTTTTTATATACTAAACACAGCCTTGGTGAGCAGAAGAGACTTCTTTTAAAAACATTAAAAATCTTACCGATCTAAAACTTTTGACCAGTAGTGTATAACACAATAAAAAAAAATAAAAAAAACAGTTTATCACCCATATACATATGCATATATTTTTGTGGGCTTTATACAAGAATTGAGCAGTATAAAAATGTTTAGAGGGTATGTAGTGAACTTTTATAATTATTGCCACACATTTCTATACAATGAGTATATTATATTCCAAGACATTTCACTTTATTAATTATAGAAATACTTTTAGATACTTTACCTTGTATGTATCTGATGTGTGGTTTCCAGCTTAAAGGGATACTCCACTTTAAAATGAAAATTCTGTCATCATATACTCACCCTCATGTTGTTTCAAACCTGTATGAATTTCTTTCTTCTGCTGAACAGAAAGGAAGATATTTAGAAGAATATCAGTAACCAGACAGTTTCTGGTCTCATTGACTTCCATATTATATTTTTTCCTACTATGGAAGTCAATGGGACCCAAAAACTGTCTGGTTACTGACATTCTTCTAAATATCTTCCTTTCTGTTCAGCAGAAGAAAGAAATTCATACAGGTTTGAAACAACATGAGGGTGAGTGATGACAGAATTTTCACTTTAAAGTGGAGTATCCCTACTATTTCTAATGCAACACCATCAATACTTAATAATATTTCTGCGTTTTCTTTATAATTACCAAACATCATTACCTTCGTTTTATTTAAATTCAAAGATAATTTATTAATATCCATCCATATTTTTAGTTTTACTAATTCTTTATTTACTGTCTTTATAAGTGTATTATAATTATCAGTATGAGGGTGCAAATGTTCAGTCTCATACAACATCTTGTGAACACTTGAGGCTTTAAAGCGGGAGGGGGAAACCGGAAAAGCTACACTCCGGAAATGATGTATAATCTGACCAATCACAGCCCCTGCGGTCTGCGTCACCGCGACGCGTAGTTAAAATTTTTTGGAGGTGCACGTCGAGCTACGGCGGAGGGGTCGCGTCGAGGTTCGCGTCGACGCAGAGGGGTCCGCGGGGGTACGCCGTCGATTCGACGCAGAAGCATAAAACAGGCTTCATCGTGGCTCATTTATAAATATATGTTTTTCCCCATTAGCCAGTGGAACCAAGCCAACACAAGAAAGCCTGTCAGAGACTGCACCTCTACTGCCCATTATTACTATACAACTTATACTTTTAAATAATTTTACCATTCACAACTCACTATTTTATTTACTATTTTTATTTTACTGACTATATTATTTGACAATTTATGCTATATATACAATTTTATTCAGTTATTATATTTAATATCATACTCATACTTAATATCCTACTCAATAGTATTTTAAGGCTTATAATAATAATAATAATAATAATAATATGCAATAGAATATAACTGCCATACTGTATATTGAACTATTACATCTGACCTTATATTACGCTTATATTTAATGCAATTTATACTCTACTGTAGTTGTACAGTTGTACGTCTCTACAGCACGACTTCACCATCCAGCTAGAGTCATCATTAATCACCCCATCAAGATCGGTCAGAAATCTTGGAGTAACGTTTGATGACCAGCTGACCTTCACAGATCACATTTCAAAGACAGCTCGATCTTGCAGGTTTGCACTGCACAACATCAGGAAGATCAGGCCTTTCCTAACTGAGCATGCAACACAACTTATCGTCCAGGCCCTGGTCATCTCCAGGCTCGACTACTGCAATGCCCTTCTGGCTGGACTTCCAGCATGTGCAATCAAACCCCTACAGATGATCCAGAATGCTGCAGCTCGTCTTGTCTTGTCACTCCTCTGTTCATCTCTCTGCACTGGCTACCTCTCGCTGCTCGCATCAAGTTCAAGGCATTGACGCTTGCTTACAGAACTATCACAGGCTCAGCTCCCTCCTACTTTCACTCACTCCTACGAGTCTACATCCCTACCAGACACCTACGATCGGTCAACGAGCGACGTCTCGTGGTTCCATCACAGAAAGCCACAAAATCACTTTCCAGAACATTCTCATTCACAGTTCCATGCTGGTGATGATCTCTCCACCCTCATCCGGAATGCAGAATCCCTGACAACATTCAAAAGACAGCTAAAAACCCATCTCTTCCGTGAGCACTTAACCTCATAGAAAAAAAAAAAGAAAAAAAAATTTCTTTCCCTTTGAAACATCACTTATCAGGCTTATGTTACTCTGAATAATACCTGAACTTCGTATTTTGAGCACTTCTTGCGTTGTTGTTGCTTTTGCCTCTTTATGATGACTCGCTGAATTTTGTCCTAATTTGTAAGTCGCTTTGGACAAAGGCGTCTGCTAAATGACTAAATGTAAATGTAAATGTACTATTTTTTCCCCACCATATCACATAAATGTTCTATGGTTGTAACATGTTTTACTGGATTTACAAGCACTATCTTATAATTAGGGGTTTAAGCTGTGATATTAGTGTTGCCCACTAGAGGAACCCACAGGACAGAGAATCGCTTAAAGGGACAATGTGTAGCTTTTTAGGTATTTTATTATCTAAAATCTATATTTTTATTCATAAATATGCCCTCAATGGTGTACAAATACCTATGCCAATGTTCAGACTAATCCTCGTAAACGAAGAATTTATTATCTTTATATACATGGGACGGGTAAGTCCACGGAGGCTTCCATGTAGTTCCGTCATCTTGAAAAACTATAATAGCAGAGAGGGACAAAAAGTACTAGGCCAACGCGTTTCCACAACGCGTTTCGTTTAGAGCCAGCGTCACGTGACTGAAGCCAGCAGAAGCGGAGGAGCAGAGAAGTGAGAGGCGCTTGTCACTGCCGCGGCAAGTTTAAAAGGCTGCACTGCACGGTTATTTATACACCGTTCATTCATACATACATATGAGTCACAGGATAAGTCGTCGTCGTCGAAAAAGTCCAAAATAGATCGTAAAAGGAAACGTGACCGGAGATTACAAAAACAAGGGTTACTGTCAGGATAGCTAATGCAGGAGAAAGCTTTCAAAAGAGACCCTGAAGTTGCCTGCTTTCTTCTCGACAGGTAAATCAATGTTACGGTCTTAATTACAAGCTTTTTTTTCATTGCTTGGTTGTGTACTTTATTATATAGACAGTCGAACATTTATAGTTAAAAGTTAAACAGGCTCTTTGATGAATAGCAGCTATTGAGTAAAGTAACGTTAGAGAAGGCTCGATGATGATATCTAACAATGCACATACTTCAAAAAATATAACGAGTAAAGAAGGCATTACTACTAATTACCATAGTTAATGTTTTTGACAGTCAGTAGTTCATACTGTAACATTCTTTTTTTCGTTGTTTCAAGTTTCAGTTTGTTTTAAATAACAAACATGTTCACCCGAAGAAAAACTCGAAGTGCTATTATAAGACATCCTGTCATAGCTTTTAGGTACATAACGGCTACCGTAGATGCAACGCGCATTTGAAAAAGTGAGGCGCTGGAGAGCATTATTCGTTTGAATGCAAAATACAATTTCACCACTAGATGGGAGAAATTCCTACACAATGTCCCTTTAAGCCTAACCCTTTTCTATAGGTTTCCATCGAAATAAATGCATTTAGTTCGTTTGTATAACTATGGTGTACTGACAGCAATAATCAGTGAAACTCTTAAAGATAATTAAATGTACAGTGCTATGAAACACACGGACTGAGAAATAGCTTCTGTCCGAGTGCTGTGACCTCCATTACTCCCGCTACACACACACACACACACACACACACACACACACACACACACACACACACACACACACACACACACACACACACACAGTAACTGCTGCTGTTTATTGTTGTTTGTTTTAAGCTTTGTTTTTGTTGAAGTCTTTTGCTGAGACTCACTAGACAGAATTTCATAGTACTATTACACAATTACAATAAAGTCTAAAGTTTAACTTTTTAGACCCCAATAAAACACATTTTTAAATCTTCATTTAAAATGAAGATTCACTTTATTTGTTTTTCACTATATTATACAATTTCTATAAAGACATTTATTGCTTAGGTATTAAACACTTGTGTGTTACACTGCAAGCATAAGGTTAGGAGGAAAACTATATAGAAATAAATTAAATACATTTAAATAGCCTTAAGATAAATGCTTTAGATAAATGAGGCTTTTAGCTGCAAATTATCGCTAATATGACGGTGTTTAAGACATTTCCACAACGAAATACATTCTGGTAATTTCATGTACATTAAATTATATTACTTTACGGACGTCTCTGCAATTATTAAAAACAAACCAAAACTATTAGGCCGCTGTCGGTAGCCTAAAAGAGGCCTAGAAATAGGGTTTCGTTCCACCAAGTGGAGCACTACCTACTTTTTTTATATTTAACATCAGAAATATATAGAGATTCCTTAGGAAAAAGTTCTCCACACACAACCTTGCCGTTTTTGAGAAAAATGATGCTAAAGGTGCCGATTTTGAAAAAAAGGGAAAACATGGGGAATTTTGCACTTTCAAACCTGTTTATCATATAAACCCAAAAATGCCGAATTACCACTTGAAGTACAAAATAAACCAGTTTGAAATGTGTGATATACCTGAAGTTGCTATCTAGGGACAGTAAACATGATACGATTATCAAGAAAACTTCTACTGTAGCATTAACATCCCAATTACTTCTCATTATGTTGTTCCGATTCAAAGGTAATATTTTAGGTAAAATCTGAATAACAAATAGAATTAAGCCAAAATATAATAACAGAGCTGCCAACTCTCACGCATTCACCGTGAGACTCACGCGGACACGCTCTCACGCCACACATCCATTATCTCACGCACAGAAAAATCGTGAAGCAAAGAGGACATGGAGACCGACAGACTAGACAGAGCAGGTTAGTTATGATATGAAAAAAATCTCAGCTCTCAGATTCTGTCAATTTTATTACGAAATTCAAACAATAAATACCGTTTTGGCGTTTGTAATTGTGACGCGAGTCACGCGACAGATCCCTAGCGGCACGTGACCCGATCATCTCTACTAGCTAATAGTAAATAAACACGAATGAACAACGTTGAAAGAAACAGTACAGCTTACCGAAATGTATATTCTTCATACATAATATCGATCAATCAATCAAACAAAGGGGTCAATAAAACAGCTGGAGAACAATTATGTCACATAACATTTACCTCAGGAAAGCCATTTAATGACCATAATATATTTATTTATTTATTTGTTTGTTTATTTAACAGGGACAGTGCATGGCACTCAGCCATACCAGAATTAGCTACAAGCTAAATTCCATCTGTAGTCCCTGGGCAGGAAGAAGTAACATACAATTAACAATCCAAAAAACACATAAATATACCATAAAACGTCATCACGCAAGTAGCCTTTCAGACAACAAAGTTTCACATTCTTAAAACCACAATAAAACAACAGAAAAAAAATAAAGTGCAATATTAATAGACAACAATACAATGTTAGGATACGACAAAAAAATTAGTTTTTTGAGTTTATGATTAATGGGTACATGATTGTATAGATTTTAGCCATCATTTTATTTTATATTTAAAACAAGTAAATGTACTGATGTCTCTAATCTCATTTGGGACTGAGTTCCAGTACTTAGAGGCTCTGATAGAGAAGGCTGATCTGCCAAACTCAGTACGTCTGCGCTGTACGGCACAGTGACCTCTACTGGTCGCCCTGGTTGTTCTCTGACTATCTGAGAGCAATAATATGAACTCCTCTAATGGGGGCGCAGACAGATTATTAATTACTCTGTACACTAAACAAACATTGGCAAAGTGCATAACATTTTCAAAAGTCAAGAGTTTGTGCTTTTGAATGATATTGCAGTAGTGATAACCTGGTGGCTTTTTATCTAATACTTTAAGAGTTTGTTTATATAGCGTTTGTAGTGGAGCAAGTATTGTTTTCCCGGTTTGTGACCAACTTGTGATGCAGTATGTAAAATGTGAGAAAATCATTGAGTGCATATACACTTTGGCAGCATCCAGAGGTAACTGATTACGAATGTGTCTAAAATTCCTTAAATTAAATTTAACAATATTACAAACCTGCTTTATATGTTAAAGACAACTGTGAATCAAGAGTAACTCCCAGATATTTAAAATGTGACACAATCTGGATTTTTTCCCCATTTACAACGACATCTGGCTGATTTTCATTTTTCCTTATATAAAAATACATACACGCAGTTTTACTGACGTTTAGAGTCATGCAAGACTCAGAAAGCCAGGTGGCAATTTTTGCCATTGCTGCTGTTAATTTGGTTGCCACTTCATATCTGTCTCTTCCATGTGCCAGAATGACCGTGTCATCTGCATACATTTGGGTGTCAACTTGAGGACATGCTAGTGGTAGGTCGTTAACATATAGACTGAATAACAAAGGGCCTAAGACTGAGCCTTGCGGGACACCAACAGAACAGTTACTGAATGATGACATCTTATTCCCAACTCTGGTGCTTTGTCTTCTCATGGTGAGATAGGACTCCATCAATTTCATAGCATCATCAGAAAAATTAAAGTTTGACAACTTAGAGAGAAGAACATTATGATTTACTGTATCGAAAGCTTTTTTTAAGTCCAGAAAAACTGCTCCTACAGCACTCCCACTGTCTAGTTTTGATTGGATTTTTTCAACAAAATAGCAGGTAGCCATTTCGGTCGAGTAATTTTTCCTAAAACCAAATTGCATTGGATGAAGTGTTTGTCCAGAATTTAGAAAGTCTGTTAACTGTTCAGTTACCACTTTTCCTGCAATCTTTGATGCCACCGGCAAAATGCTGATGGGTCTATAGTTGGCTACATCAGTAGGTTCCCCTGCCTTGAAAATCGGAACTAACACTGCACTTTTCCAGGCAGTTGGAAAAATTGATTGCTTTATCGATAAATTAACTAGATGTGTAATGGGGGTGCTGAGGGAGTGAATATTGTTCTTTAGAAATGTTGAATCCCACTTGAATGTGTCTTTTGCCTTTGAGAACTTTAAAGTGCTTAGTGTCTTACAAATTTTATTTTCAGGAACTTCAGTTATCTTAAAAATGGTCTTATTATAATCTGGTGTTGCTATATTTTTAATTCTTGCACCAAAAGTGTCAGATAAATTCTGCACTGATGCGGTAAAATAAGTATTAAATACAGAAGCTATTTCACTGGGATCATTATTTAAAATTCCATTAATTTTCAGCTCATGTCCATTTCCCTGATTTTGCTTGTTGTCTTTCTTTGTTAGTTTATTTATGTTGCTCCATATCAATTTACTATTTCCTTTTCCGTCTTTAATAATATCCATAAAGAACTTTGCCTTTGCTTTCCTTAGTTCATTGACTACTTTATTACGAAGGTTTGTAAAAATGTGTCTGTCAGTAATTAATTTAGACTTCAGTGCTACTTTCAAGGCAAAGTCACGTTTTTTCATCAGGTCCCACAAATGGTAATTAAACCATGGTAGGTTGCCCTTACTCCGTCCATTTTTAAAAGTTTTTGTATATTTTTCTTTAAGTATATTTATTGTACCAATGAAGGACTCACAGGAAGCATCTATATCATCTGTAAGTAAAACATCTCTCCAATCAGTTTGACTTAGTTCTTTCTTAAATGCATTCATGTCATGTTTCCCTATTCCATAGGAGTTTTTGATTATCTCTCGTTGGTAAATAATCCGTTTTTTTGTTAATTTCCTTGCAATAAGAGTCATATTATGATCTGACAAACCAGTGAGAAGATTATAAGATTTTATAATTCTCTCTGGTTTGTTACTGAAAATGAGATCAATTTGTGTTTTTGAGACATTTGTTATTCGTGTGGGTCCATCTATTAATTGAGTCAGTTCGAACTTGTCTGTAAGTGCTTTTAACTTTTTTCTAGTTGCTTTTTCAGCCCAATTTAAATTAAAATCGCCCAGAACTATACATTCTTTCTTTGTGTCCAATAATTTAAGCAGGTTCTTAAAATGTTCATAAAACGTGACATCATATGACGGTGGTCTATACACGCCAATCACATTAAATGACATCTGCTGAGAGAGAATAATAGTAATGGCAATACATTCAAGTTCATTTACACGTTAGATCAATTTGTTCGCATCTAATGTTATCTCTCACATACATAAGTAGCCCGCCGCCTCTTCCCTTGTTTCTGTCTTTTCTGAAAACCTTGTAGCCAGGCATTGTGAACGAGGCTACGGGTGACGATTTGGATAACCATGTTTCGGACAGACAAAGAAAGTCCAAATTTGAGTCAGTAAAAAGTTTTTCTAGTTGTTCCGTTTTTGCTCTTACGCTACGAATGTTAAGGTGACCTCCGATGAGGCCCCTAGGCTTTGCGCGTGGGTCCCAAATAATTTTGGAGTGCTGAACAGTTTGGAAGAGGCCGGTGTTTAAGTGTTTTGTAACCGCCGGGTTTCCATGTGAGTGTCTCTGTTGGTCGGCATTACCTGGAGTTACGAGCGTACTCGCCGGGGATAGATCTTGCACCACGACGGGTCCTGGGTTCAGCTGGACATCGCCAGCAAGGAGAAGTGTAGCGAACAGGTACGTGAGCAGCTTTCTGTAAGAGCGTGGAACTTTAGATCTGTCACTCGCAATGTTGATTTGCTCGCATGGCGCTGTTGCTCTTCCATCCCGCAGTATTGCCGTGTAGAGGGTGAATCGGCTCCATTCATTGTGTATAACAGGTTGTGTTGGTGGTAGTGCGGTGTCTCGTGAGATCAACTGATTGATCCCACAACCGCGGACAGAAAGGATCAGCAACACTATAATATAGACCAAAAAGGCGGATCGCTGTATTAAGTCCTCGGTACCGGTACTTGTTTTTTGTAGTATGGTTATGTCACGGGTGACAAAATGCTGGGAAAAGCGGAACCTTTCTTTTCTCTTTCTATGTCCCCGAGGGGAGTTATTTTGGTGTAACACCTCACTCCGGTTCCGGGTGTAGCGGAGATATTGCGCAAACTAATTACAGCTGATGCACGACAGGTGGGAGGGAGAGAGAGGAGCGGTGTTTGTACAGGCTTTCCGCTTCACAAGAGGAGGATAAAAGAGCCATTCAGAGTCGAGTTAGTGCGAAGGTTGGAACTGGTAAAGGTCAATCGGTGTTCAGTTGATCAGTTGTTTGGCTGGGTCTCTGTCGTTGTGTTTTGGGGTAGAAGATCGCCGGTTTGGACGCTTACATTGGACGCTGTCATCCTGGAAAGTCGTGTAAGTGAGGAACTGCCATGTGAGTCTGTCGTTTGGAGCTGCTTGTGGAAAATTACTGGATTGAATTGTGGCTTGGATCTGCGCTGGAAGAGGAAAAGAGAAAGATAAGTGAATTAAATTACATCGTTGAATTAAATGTAAAGCTTGAAGCAAAGACTGTGAATGCGAAACTTACTATTGAGGAGGACATCTGTTTCAGATGCGCTGGAGAGAATGGAGAGTTGAATATTCCCATTGAAATGCATGGACGAAGCGAGTTTTTCTGATCAGCCCTACTGTGTGTGAGTGATTTGCAGTTGTTTGCCTTACCTGATGCACGCTGAATTAATGCTGTGGATTTGTAGTGGACACGAGTGCTGTGTGCTATGCTGAGAAGAGTCTCCCAACGCCTGCTTTCATTCTTGTGAAATGATCTACTTGTCCTCATTCAAAATTCAGAACGATGCAACTGAACTGGTGAAGTAATGCTTTGTATTATCCTCTCTTCCACTGAGTATTGTTGTGAAGTAATCCCTTATTGAAGGCTCCTGTTAACCCTCTCTCTCTCTGAAATTACAAGTCTCGTGAAGAACCGTATGGCTGTGGAAAAGTCTGAACCGTTATACTTAGTGATGGAGCCCTGAAGATGTATAACATCGCTGATAAAGTCGCAATTTCCTTTTTATGTCTTGACGAGAGAAACTGCTGTTGAGAGAAGAAACCTCACCTGTTACCTACCGTCTGAGTCCTGCAGATGTGCAGCAACGCTGTGAAGTGAGTTTTAAAGTCACAATTTCCCTTTTATATCCTGACGAGAGAATCTGCTGTTAAGAGAAGAAACCTTACCTGTTACCTACCGCCTGAGTCCTGCAGATGTGCAGCAACGCTGTGAAGTGAGTTTTAAAGTCACAATTTCCCTTTTATATCCTGACGAGAGAATCTGCTGATAAGAGAAGAAACCTTACCTGTTACCTACCGCCTGAGTCCTGCAGATGTGCAGCAACGCTGTGAAGTGAGTTTTAAAGTCACAATTTCCCTCTCACGACCTGTTAAGAGAATCTGCTGATAAGAGAAGAAACCTTACCTGTTACCTACCGCCTGAGTCCTGCAGATGTGCAGCAACGCTGTGAAGTGAGTTTTAAAGTCACAATTTCCCTCTCACGACCTGTTAAGAGAATCTGCTGTTAAGAGAAGAAACCTTACCTGTTACCTACCGCCTGAGTCCTGCAGATGTGCAGCAACGCTGTGAAGTGAGTTTTAAAGTCAGAATTCCCCTCTCACGTCCTGTTAAGAGAATCTGCTGTTAAGAGAAGAAACCTCACCTGTTACCTACCGCCTGAGTCCTGCAGATGTGCAGCAACGCTGTGAAGTGAGTTTTAAAGTCACAATTCCCCTCTCACGTCCTGTTAAGAGAATCTGCTGTTGAAGAAGTAAACATTACTTGTTACTTATCGTTTGAGTCCTGCAGACGTGCAGCAACGCCGTGGAGTAAGCCTTCCTAGCCACTATCGTTCCATTGTGCCCCGAAGACAGTGGAAAATCGTTTCAGCGGCTACTCCGGTCCAATAGCTCGAGAAGACAGGAGTTGCTTATTCTTTCTTCAAGTTGATTATTATTCAATAAAGATTGTTACCTTTGAACCAAATTACCTGCTTCCTCTTTTGTCCATCTGTTGCGTGCCTGTGGTGTTGGCTCCTCACGGTGGTGTCTGGAGTCAGGGGCGGCTGGTCATCCGAGTCCGCCCCGGCCTGCACCGGTGACACAATTTGGCGTAGTCGGCAGGATTGCCACCGTGAGTTGTAGCGGCCACAGGTACGCGATGGTGGACGAAGAGGTCCCACCAGTTCGCTCGCAAGTAATGCCCATTATGATGGGAGCCCCTTGGGCACAACGCTATGGAGGACCAGGATCGGAGCTGAGTTTTCAGGACTGGAAAGCGCAGACGGAATATCTGGCTGGATTACAAGGACTGAGTGCATCGCAAAAGGTACAGTTTGTGCTAGGATCGTTAGAAGGAGAAGCCAAAAGGGAAGTTCTTGCTGCATCAGAAGCTACGCGGGCCACTGTGAAGAATATCTTTGATTTCTTGTCTGGAGTATATGGAGATTCTACCCCGGTAGCCATCCTTCGTGCCCAGTTCTTTAACTGTCAGCAGGGGCCTCAGCAGACTCTGCGAGCATACTCCCTGAAACTGCGAGAGCAGTTTGGCCGGCTGAAAGGTCGACAAGATCATGGACTGGGAGAAGGAGAGGGCTTATTGAGAGACCAGTTTGTTTTGGGGCTGCGTGAAGGACCGGTGCGCCAGGGCATACGGCTCCAGCTTCGACGAGACCCCACTATGTCTTTTGAGGCTCTTCGACAAGAGGCCTTGGCGTTGGAGTCAGATCAGGGAGTGACGACTCGGACACCGGTTCGTGTGGCGGCCAGCAGCGCCACAGTGCCCGCGCCTGTTGAGTCAAGTGAGTGGAAGCAGAAGTTGAGGACAGAATTACTGGAGGATGTTAAGGGACAGATGGCAGAGTTGTCTTGGAATCTTTTGGGTGAGCTTCATCGAGGTCGAGTCGAAGGTGGACCGATGGTGCGAGGAAGATCATATTCAGAGGAGGGGCCAAGACCTGTACGCCGCCCTCCGCGTCCGACGGGCCCCCGGTTTCAGTGGGATCATCAGGGTCGACCCATCTGTATCAATTGTGGAAATCCGGGACACATCAGCCGCCAGTGCGACCGTCGTCGAAGCTCTCAAGGGGGTTTTTAGTCCCACCGGTCACTGTGGGTCAAGTGGCCGGGACCCCTTCAAGAGACCCTTGTTCTGTTCCTGTGATGAGAGACGACTGGGTTGGGCGTTGTCCCACCGTAGAAGTTCAAGTTAATGGAATGAAGATTAATTGTCTGGTCGATACAGGTTCTCAGGTCACATTGTTTTCAGAAAGTCTGGCTCTGGAGCTATTCGCGGATCATCGGCTTCACAGGACGGAAACTTCAAGACTCACATTACGTGGAGCGAATGGATTGGATATTCCTTATACTGGGTACATCGTGGTAGACTTTCTGGTTCGAGGGGTTCCTGTCCACCAGAAAGGTGTTGTCATTGTTCGAGACCATTGCTTGGGTCTCCATCGAGCACTGCTAGGGATGAATGTCATTCTGGATTGTTGGGAAGACCTGTTTAACGGTCGACCGACCCGAACATCTCCGTTGGCAGCAAGGCAGGACTGGGACCGGATCCTGGCCGATTGTCAAAGAGTCCATGCGGCCAGTCAGGTGCAAGAGCGGGAAGATATCGGTCGAGTCATCTGCCGGTATGCTCTGTCTGTTCCAGCCCGGAGTGAGGCTGTTCTTTGGGTCCGAGTGCCGGCTGGACCCCGTGAGTCGGGTAACTGTGTCCTGGTAGAGCCTCATGAAGATTGTCAACCCATCGAAGTAGCCCATGGGCTAGCGGTCATACGACGAGGGCGAGTTTCAGTGAAGGTGCGAAATGCCCATCCCTACCCAGTACTCCTTCGTCGACACCAACGGCTGGTCCGAGTTTCATCTGTCCGTCCTGTCCAAGTCCAAGAGCAACAAGATGTCTGTTTCAGGCAGGTGAGCCCTGCGGTGGTAGAAGTTGCCGTCCGTCCAGTGGAGGCCAGTACAGGCCCTGTGAGGGGAGGAATGCCGACCCATTTGATGGGGGAATCTTTGAAGGGTGATGACCTGGAGGAAGGACAAGTGTTACAGCTCCAGGAGCTCCTGAAGAGGTGGAAACATGTGTTCTCGACCCATGAGGAAGACTATGGTTGTACAGGAGTGATTAAGCATCAAATACCCACCGGGGAAGCAACACCTAGTCGGGAGCGGTACCGTCCGGTGCCCCCCACTCTGTACACCGAAGTCCGTGCCCTGTTAAAAGGGATGCTAGATGGAGGGATCGTTCGAGAAAGTAGTAGTCCATGGGCAGCCCCGATTGTCTTAGTACGGAAGAAAACGGGAGCCTGGAGATTTTGTGTTGACTACCGCAAGCTCAATAGTGTGACCAAGAAAGATGCATTCCCGTTGCCGCGAATCGAAGATTCACTCACGAGTTTGACTCAAGCAGCATGGTATTCGACCTTGGATTTGGCCAGCGGATACTGGCAAGTACAGATGGATGACCGCGATAGAGAGAAGACTGCCTTCACCACACCGTTCGGGCTATTCGAGTGGGACCGGATGCCGTTCGGGTTGTGCAACGCCCCCGCGACCTTCCAGCGACTTATGCAGCGATGCCTGGGAGGGCAACTAGTTGAATCCACGCTGGTCTATTTGGACGATGTAATCGTTTTTTCCCCTGACTTTCAAACTCACCTGCATCACTTAGAGAATGCCTTCCGGGCCATGGAGAAATATGGGCTAAAATTGAGACCAGAAAAATGCCAGTTGTTTCGCAAAGAGGTACAGTTCCTGGGACATCGAGTCAGCGCTGCCGGTATATCCCCTGATCCAGAGAAAGTTGCAGCAGTCCAAGGCTGGGAGCCCCCACGAACGGTGAGACAAGTGCGGTCCTTCCTAGGCTTCGTAGGATATTATCGACGATTTATTAAAGGATTCTCTGGGCTTGCTAAGCCATTGAACCAGCTTCTTGCTGGTACTGGACGTTCCCGTGGCAAAGGCTCATCGACAGTGCAATGGGACGCAGCATGTGAAACGGCCTTCCAAAATCTGAAGCAGGAACTTTTGGGGGCCCCTATCCTGGCCTATGCAGACTTCACTCAGCCGTTTCTCCTGTATACCGATGCCAGCAATGCAGGATTGGGGGCGGTATTAGCCCAAGAGCAACAAGGAGTGGAGAAGGTAATCGCTTATGCCAGTCGAAGTTTACATCCTGCAGAGCGGAACGCAGCAAACTACAGTTCCTTCAAGATAGAGTTGCTAGCCATGAAATGGGCCATGGCCGAGAAATTCAAAGACTACCTGTGGGGAGCTAAGGTGACTGTGATCACGGACAACAACCCTCTAGTCCATTTACAGACTGCCAAGTTGGGAGCAGTGGAGCAGCGGTGGGTGGCTCAGCTTGCTAATTATGACTATCAGCTCAAGTATCGACCCGGCAGAGAAAACGCGAATGCTGATGCATTGTCCAGACTCCCAGCCATTCAGAGAAACGGTCAAACGCACCTCGATGCCCCTGGTCAAGAGGATGAATTGTTGGTGGCGGTCGTGGAAGCTCCCGGGACCCAGGGGGACATTCCGTCCAGTTGGGGATGGGACCCCGGACGGTGGAGCAGGTTACAGCAAGGAGACGAAGACCTGTGTCAGGTCGCCTCGCATCTTAGGCGAGGATTCAGGCTGCGAGCTGGGGAAAGGCAGGCTCAGACAGTGGGAGTACAACAGCTCCTGAAACAGTGGAAGAGACTGCGGATCAGAGGAGGGGTAATTTGCCGTTCACTGCGAGATCCAAAAACTCAGGAAACCAGGTATCAAGTGGTGGTTCCAGAGGACCAAGTCCAAGAGCTGTTGAATGCCTATCACACCCATGCTGGCCATCAAGGCCAAGAAAAGACTTTGTCACTGTTGAGGAGGTATTTCTACTGGTCAAGGATGGAGAAGAAAGTTGAAGAGTTTGTTCAGAGTTGTCCACGGTGCACGCTGTTCAAACTCCGGAAGGAACCTCGAGCCCCACTGGTTCCCTTTCGGCCGAAGGCACCTCTGCACATCATAGGGATTGATTTCCTGACTCTAGGGAGACCCGCAGATCGATATCAAAACATCCTGGTAATGACGGATCTGTTCACCAAGTACGCTTGGGCCGTCCCCACGGTAGACCAGACGGCAGTGACTACGGCCAATGCCCTTTGGAGAACGGTAATACAGCCGTTCGGCTGTCCAGAGACCCTCCATTCGGACCAAGGTCCAAACTTCGAGTCCCGAGTCATACAGGAGCTGAGCCAGCTCTATGGTTGTCGAAAGACACACACAACTTCGTATCATCCCCAAGGTAACGGGGGATGCGAAAGATTCAATCAGACCCTGTTAGGGCTGTTGGGAACGTTGGAGAGTGAGCAGCAGTGTCAGTGGGCCGAGAGCCTCCCTACGTTACTACAAGCCTATAATAATAGCGTGCACAGCATCACCGGGTATGCCCCTTCTTACCTCATGTTTGGGCGTCATCTACGTCTACCTGTAGACTTGCTTCTGGGCACCGAGGCCACCGAAGGAGAGTACAACACAACGGACTGGGTAAATCGACACCATCAACAACTACTAAATGCCTACAAGCGAGTTTCAGACCATTTGAGTGCTGCAGCAGCTAAGAACAAGCGACTGTATGATCGAACTGCCAGAGAAGCCCCTTTACTGCCTGGAGAGCGAGTGCTGGTAAGGGACAACCGACGTCCAGGGAAAGGAAAGCTCCATGATCGTTGGGAATCGACACCATATGTGGTGGAGCACCGGCAGGGGCCTGATGCTCCAGTCTATTCGGTACGGCCTGAGGGAAAACCGGGACCTATACGAGTGCTTCATCGGAATTTGCTCCGTCCATGTCCGAACTATCCACAGCCAGCGGCTGAAATACAAAGTGCGCCGTTTGCTCCCAAGGTGCCCATGGTAGGGTGGGCAATAGTCCCAGGGAATCCCGAAGCGGAGGCCCGAGCGGCTTCACCCACGCCACCCCGACGGTCCCAGCGGGACAACCAAGGACAGCCGCCTGAGAGATATGGCGAATGGCATTAGAGAAGACCGGTTCCAGGGACTAGAACCGATTGGCAAGGGGGGATGTCACGGGTGACAAAATGCTGGGAAAAGCGGAACCTTTCTTTTCTCTTTCTATGTCCCCGAGGGGAGTTATTTTGGTGTAACACCTCACTCCGGTTCCGGGTGTAGCGGAGATATTGCGCAAACTAATTACAGCTGATGCACGACAGGTGGGAGGGAGAGAGAGGAGCGGTGTTTGTACAGGCTTTCCGCTTCACAAGAGGAGGATAAAAGAGCCATTCAGAGTCGAGTTAGTGCGAAGGTTGGAACTGGTAAAGGTCAATCGGTGTTCAGTTGATCAGTTGTTTGGCTGGGTCTCTGTCGTTGTGTTTTGGGGTAGAAGATCGCCGGTTTGGACGCTTACATTGGACGCTGTCATCCTGGAAAGTCGTGTAAGTGAGGAACTGCCATGTGAGTCTGTCGTTTGGAGCTGCTTGTGGAAAATTACTGGATTGAATTGTGGCTTGGATCTGCGCTGGAAGAGGAAAAGAGAAAGATAAGTGAATTAAATTACATCGTTGAATTAAATGTAAAGCTTGAAGCAAAGACTGTGAATGCGAAACTTACTATTGAGGAGGACATCTGTTTCAGATGCGCTGGAGAGAATGGAGAGTTGAATATTCCCATTGAAATGCATGGACGAAGCGAGTTTTTCTGATCAGCCCTACTGTGTGTGAGTGATTTGCAGTTGTTTGCCTTACCTGATGCACGCTGAATTAATGCTGTGGATTTGTAGTGGACACGAGTGCTGTGTGCTATGCTGAGAAGAGTCTCCCAACGCCTGCTTTCATTCTTGTGAAATGATCTACTTGTCCTCATTCAAAATTCAGAACGATGCAACTGAACTGGTGAAGTAATGCTTTGTATTATCCTCTCTTCCACTGAGTATTGTTGTGAAGTAATCCCTTATTGAAGGCTCCTGTTAACCCTCTCTCTCTCTGAAATTACAAGTCTCGTGAAGAACCGTATGGCTGTGGAAAAGTCTGAACCGTTATACTTAGTGATGGAGCCCTGAAGATGTATAACATCGCTGATAAAGTCGCAATTTCCTTTTTATGTCTTGACGAGAGAAACTGCTGTTGAGAGAAGAAACCTCACCTGTTACCTACCGTCTGAGTCCTGCAGATGTGCAGCAACGCTGTGAAGTGAGTTTTAAAGTCACAATTTCCCTTTTATATCCTGACGAGAGAATCTGCTGTTAAGAGAAGAAACCTTACCTGTTACCTACCGCCTGAGTCCTGCAGATGTGCAGCAACGCTGTGAAGTGAGTTTTAAAGTCACAATTTCCCTTTTATATCCTGACGAGAGAATCTGCTGATAAGAGAAGAAACCTTACCTGTTACCTACCGCCTGAGTCCTGCAGATGTGCAGCAACGCTGTGAAGTGAGTTTTAAAGTCACAATTTCCCTCTCACGACCTGTTAAGAGAATCTGCTGATAAGAGAAGAAACCTTACCTGTTACCTACCGCCTGAGTCCTGCAGATGTGCAGCAACGCTGTGAAGTGAGTTTTAAAGTCACAATTTCCCTCTCACGACCTGTTAAGAGAATCTGCTGTTAAGAGAAGAAACCTTACCTGTTACCTACCGCCTGAGTCCTGCAGATGTGCAGCAACGCTGTGAAGTGAGTTTTAAAGTCAGAATTCCCCTCTCACGTCCTGTTAAGAGAATCTGCTGTTAAGAGAAGAAACCTCACCTGTTACCTACCGCCTGAGTCCTGCAGATGTGCAGCAACGCTGTGAAGTGAGTTTTAAAGTCACAATTCCCCTCTCACGTCCTGTTAAGAGAATCTGCTGTTGAAGAAGTAAACATTACTTGTTACTTATCGTTTGAGTCCTGCAGACGTGCAGCAACGCCGTGGAGTAAGCCTTCCTAGCCACTATCGTTCCATTGTGCCCCGAAGACAGTGGAAAATCGTTTCAGCGGCTACTCCGGTCCAATAGCTCGAGAAGACAGGAGTTGCTTATTCTTTCTTCAAGTTGATTATTATTCAATAAAGATTGTTACCTTTGAACCAAATTACCTGCTTCCTCTTTTGTCCATCTGTTGCGTGCCTGTGGTGTTGGCTCCTCACGGTGGTGTCTGGAGTCAGGGGCGGCTGGTCATCCGAGTCCGCCCCGGCCTGCACCGGTGACACAATTTGGCGTAGTCGGCAGGATTGCCACCGTGAGTTGTAGCGGCCACAGGTACGCGATGGTGGACGAAGAGGTCCCACCAGTTCGCTCGCAAGTAATGCCCATTATGATGGGAGCCCCTTGGGCACAACGCTATGGAGGACCAGGATCGGAGCTGAGTTTTCAGGACTGGAAAGCGCAGACGGAATATCTGGCTGGATTACAAGGACTGAGTGCATCGCAAAAGGTACAGTTTGTGCTAGGATCGTTAGAAGGAGAAGCCAAAAGGGAAGTTCTTGCTGCATCAGAAGCTACGCGGGCCACTGTGAAGAATATCTTTGATTTCTTGTCTGGAGTATATGGAGATTCTACCCCGGTAGCCATCCTTCGTGCCCAGTTCTTTAACTGTCAGCAGGGGCCTCAGCAGACTCTGCGAGCATACTCCCTGAAACTGCGAGAGCAGTTTGGCCGGCTGAAAGATCGACAAGATCATGGACTGGGAGAAGGAGAGGGCTTATTGAGAGACCAGTTTGTTTTGGGGCTGCGTGAAGGACCGGTGCGCCAGGGCATACGGCTCCAGCTTCGACGAGACCCCACTATGTCTTTTGAGGCTCTTCGACAAGAGGCCTTGGCGTTGGAGTCAGATCAGGGAGTGACGACTCGGACACCGGTTCGTGTGGCGGCCAGCAGCACCACAGTGCCCGCGCCTGTTGAGTCAAGTGAGTGGAAGCAGAAGTTGAGGACAGAATTACTGGAGGATGTTAAGGGACAGATGGCAGAGTTGTCTCGGAATCTTTTGGGTGAGCTTCATCGAGGTCGAGTCGAAGGTGGACCGATGGTGCGAGGAAGATCATATTCAGAGGAGGGGCCAAGACCTGTACGCCGCCCTCCGCGTCCGACGGGCCCCCGGTTTCAGTGGGATCATCAGGGTCGACCCATCTGTATCAATTGTGGAAATCCGGGACACATCAGCCGCCAGTGCGACCGTCGTCGAAGCTCTCAAGGGGGTTTTTAGTCCCACCGGTCACTGTGGGTCAAGTGGCCGGGACCCCTTCAAGAGACCCTTGTTCTGTTCCTGTGATGAGAGACGACTGGGTTGGGCGTTGTCCCACCGTAGAAGTTCAAGTTAATGGAATGAAGATTAATTGTCTGGTCGATACAGGTTCTCAGGTCACATTGTTTTCAGAAAGTCTGGCTCTGGAGCTATTCGCGGATCATCGGCTTCACAGGACGGAAACTTCAAGACTCACATTACGTGGAGCGAATGGATTGGATATTCCTTATACTGGGTACATCGTGGTAGACTTTCTGGTTCGAGGGGTTCCTGTCCACCAGAAAGGTGTTGTCATTGTTCGAGACCATTGCTTGGGTCTCCATCGAGCACTGCTAGGGATGAATGTCATTCTGGATTGTTGGGAAGACCTGTTTAACGGTCGACCGACCCGAACATCTCCGTTGGCAGCAAGGCAGGACTGGGACCGGATCCTGGCCGATTGTCAAAGAGTCCATGCGGCCAGTCAGGTGCAAGAGCGGGAAGATATCGGTCGAGTCATCTGCCGGTATGCTCTGTCTGTTCCAGCCCGGAGTGAGGCTGTTCTTTGGGTCCGAGTGCCGGCTGGACCCCGTGAGTCGGGTAACTGTGTCCTGGTAGAGCCTCATGAAGATTGTCAACCCATCGAAGTAGCCCATGGGCTAGCGGTCATACGACGAGGGCGAGTTTCAGTGAAGGTGCGAAATGCCCATCCCTACCCAGTACTCCTTCGTCGACACCAACGGCTGGTCCGAGTTTCATCTGTCCGTCCTGTCCAAGTCCAAGAGCAACAAGATGTCTGTTTCAGGCAGGTGAGCCCTGCGGTGGTAGAAGTTGCCGTCCGTCCAGTGGAGGCCAGTACAGGCCCTGTGAGGGGAGGAATGCCGACCCATTTGATGGGGGAATCTTTGAAGGGTGATGACCTGGAGGAAGGACAAGTGTTACAGCTCCAGGAGCTCCTGAAGAGGTGGAAACATGTGTTCTCGACCCATGAGGAAGACTATGGTTGTACAGGAGTGATTAAGCATCAAATACCCACCGGGGAAGCAACACCTAGTCGGGAGCGGTACCGTCCGGTGCCCCCCACTCTGTACACCGAAGTCCGTGCCCTGTTAAAAGGGATGCTAGATGGAGGGATCGTTCGAGAAAGTAGTAGTCCATGGGCAGCCCCGATTGTCTTAGTACGGAAGAAAACGGGAGCCTGGAGATTTTGTGTTGACTACCGCAAGCTCAATAGTGTGACCAAGAAAGATGCATTCCCGTTGCCGCGAATCGAAGATTCACTCACGAGTTTGACTCAAGCAGCATGGTATTCGACCTTGGATTTGGCCAGCGGATACTGGCAAGTACAGATGGATGACCGCGATAGAGAGAAGACTGCCTTCACCACACCGTTCGGGCTATTCGAGTGGGACCGGATGCCGTTCGGGTTGTGCAACGCCCCCGCGACCTTCCAGCGACTTATGCAGCGATGCCTGGGAGGGCAACTAGTTGAATCCACGCTGGTCTATTTGGACGATGTAATCGTTTTTTCCCCTGACTTTCAAACTCACCTGCATCACTTAGAGAATGCCTTCCGGGCCATGGAGAAATATGGGCTAAAATTGAGACCAGAAAAATGCCAGTTGTTTCGCAAAGAGGTACAGTTCCTGGGACATCGAGTCAGCGCTGCCGGTATATCCCCTGATCCAGAGAAAGTTGCAGCAGTCCAAGGCTGGGAGCCCCCACGAACGGTGAGACAAGTGCGGTCCTTCCTAGGCTTCGTAGGATATTATCGACGATTTATTAAAGGATTCTCTGGGCTTGCTAAGCCATTGAACCAGCTTCTTGCTGGTACTGGACGTTCCCGTGGCAAAGGCTCATCGACAGTGCAATGGGACGCAGCATGTGAAACGGCCTTCCAAAATCTGAAGCAGGAACTTTTGGGGGCCCCTATCCTGGCCTATGCAGACTTCACTCAGCCGTTTCTCCTGTATACCGATGCCAGCAATGCAGGATTGGGGGCGGTATTAGCCCAAGAGCAACAAGGAGTGGAGAAGGTAATCGCTTATGCCAGTCGAAGTTTACATCCTGCAGAGCGGAACGCAGCAAACTACAGTTCCTTCAAGATAGAGTTGCTAGCCATGAAATGGGCCATGGCCGAGAAATTCAAAGACTACCTGTGGGGAGCTAAGGTGACTGTGATCACGGACAACAACCCTCTAGTCCATTTACAGACTGCCAAGTTGGGAGCAGTGGAGCAGCGGTGGGTGGCTCAGCTTGCTAATTATGACTATCAGCTCAAGTATCGACCCGGCAGAGAAAACGCGAATGCTGATGCATTGTCCAGACTCCCAGCCATTCAGAGAAACGGTCAAACGCACCTCGATGCCCCTGGTCAAGAGGATGAATTGTTGGTGGCGGTCGTGGAAGCTCCCGGGACCCAGGGGGACATTCCGTCCAGTTGGGGATGGGACCCCGGACGGTGGAGCAGGTTACAGCAAGGAGACGAAGACCTGTGTCAGGTCGCCTCGCATCTTAGGCGAGGATTCAGGCTGCGAGCTGGGGAAAGGCAGGCTCAGACAGTGGGAGTACAACAGCTCCTGAAACAGTGGAAGAGACTGCGGATCAGAGGAGGGGTAATTTGCCGTTCACTGCGAGATCCAAAAACTCAGGAAACCAGGTATCAAGTGGTGGTTCCAGAGGACCAAGTCCAAGAGCTGTTGAATGCCTATCACACCCATGCTGGCCATCAAGGCCAAGAAAAGACTTTGTCACTGTTGAGGAGGTATTTCTACTGGTCAAGGATGGAGAAGAAAGTTGAAGAGTTTGTTCAGAGTTGTCCACGGTGCACGCTGTTCAAACTCCGGAAGGAACCTCGAGCCCCACTGGTTCC
>NC_138728.1:55652960-55663956 GCF_965113295.1 Leuciscus leuciscus | reverse complement strand
GAGTTTACCACCCGCTTTGGGCTGCATTCCCAAGCAACCCGACTCCGAGAAGAACCGTACCCCGGCGGGGCGGGGGCCTTTACCGGCCTCACACCGTCCACGGGCTAAGCCTCCATCAGAAGGACTTAGACCCCCGGCCCGCGCCGGGAGAGCGGTCTTCCGTACGCCACAATTCCCTCGCCCCGGCTGAGGGGACGGGGATTCGGCGCTGGGCTCTTCCCTCTTCGCTCGCCGCTACTGAGGGAATCCTTGTTAGTTTCTTTTCCTCCGCTTAGTAATATGCTTAAATTCAGCGGGTCGTCTCGCCTGATCTGAGGTCGAAGCTGGGGTTTGGAGGCGGCCGTCCCTGTCGGGGACTGGCCGGCGACCTAGGGGCGTCCCGCCGCGAACCACCACGACGACGTCCGCCGACCGAGGCGGGTGAGACCCCCCCTCGCGCGGGCAGCGGTGGTTTTGAAGCACCGGCAGCCGCGGAGGAGGACACCCAGGACCTCGGAGCGACGAGGCGCCGCGGGCGACGGGGGACGGTCTGCGTTTAGGAGGACGGAGGCCCGGGGGCCTACGACGCTCCAGCCGCGGTCGATGATTGCTCATCGTCCGATCGATAGCAAAGCGACCCTCAGACAGACGTAGCCCCGGGAGGAACCCGGGGCCGCAAAGTGCGTTCGAAGTGTCGATGATCAATGTGTCCTGCAATTCACATTAGTTCTCGCAGCTGGCTGCGTTCTTCATCGACTCACGAGCCGAGTGATCCACCGCTAAGAGTTGTACACTTGAGTGTTTTTTGTTTTTCGAGGCCGACCAACACAAACCCGAGGCATGGGGGAGGAAAAAAAGAATTGGCGGCGAGACCCCGGACGGGCGCCCACTCCCCCCCGGAGGGGGGAGGAGGTCTTTGAACCCACGGTCCCCTTCTCCCCCCCCCCCGAGGGGGGGAGATCCAGAGCCTACGGGTACCCGTCAGGGGTTGCGACTCTCGCCACTCGAGTTTTTCACCGAAGGGGGTTTCGGGGTCCGCCGGAGCGGGGGGGCCCGAGGCATTTGGTTTTTGTTTGTCCTGGGTAGAGGCTGGGCACCTCCCTAGGCCCGGAGACCTGTAATGATCCTTCCGCAGGTTCACCTACGGAAACCTTGTTACGACTTTTACTATCTCTAGATGGTCAAGTTTGATCGTCTTCTCGACGCTCCGCCAGGACCCAACGAGGAGCCCCGGCGGGGCCGATCCAAGGACCTCACTAAACCACCCAATCGGTAGTAGCGACGGGCGGTGTGTACAAAGGGCAGGGACTTAATCAACGCGAGCTTATGACCCGCGCTTACTGGGAATTCCTCGTTGATGGGAAACAGTTTCAATCCCCAGTCCCGATCACGAGCGGGGTTCAGCGGGTTACCCGCGCCTCTCGGCGCAGGGTAGGCACACGCTGATCCGCCCATTGTGGCGCGCGTGCAGCCCCGGACATCTAAGGGCATCACAGACCTGTTATTGCTCCATCTCGCGTGGCTGAACGCCACTTGTCCCTCTAAGAAGTTGGACGCCGACCGCTCGGGGCCGCGTAACTAGTTAGCATGCCGGAGTCTCGTTCGTTATCGGAATGAACCAGACAAATCGCTCCACCAACTAAGAACGGCCATGCACCACCACCCACAGAATCGAGAAAGAGCTATCAATCTGTCAATCCTTTCCGTGTCCGGGCCGGGTGAGCTTTCCCGTGTTGAGTCAAATTAAGCCGCAGGCTCCACTCCTGGTGGTGCCCTTCCGTCAATTCCTTTAAGTTTCAGCTTTGCAACCATACTCCCCCCGGAACCCAAAGACTCGTGGTTTCCCGCACGCTGCCCGGCGGGTCATGGGAATAACGCCGCCGGATCGCGGGTCGGCATCGTTTACGGTCGGAACTACGACGGTATCTGATCGTCTTCGAACCTCCGACTTTCGTTCTTGATTAATGAAAACATTCTTGGCAAATGCTTTCGCTCTCGTCCGTCTTGCGCCGGTCCAAGAATTTCACCTCTAGCGGCGCAATACGAATGCCCCCGGCCGTCCCTCTCAATCATGGCCCCGGGTTCCAGAAACCCACAAAATAGAACCGGAGTCCTATTCCATTATTCCTAGCTGCGGTATTCAGCGGCGACGGGCGGCCTGCTTTGAACACTCTAATTTTTTCAAAGTAAACGCTTCGGGCCCCGAGGACCGGACACCCAGTTAAGGGCATCCGGGGGGCGCCGTGAGGCAGGGGTCCGGGACAGGCGGTGGCTCGCCTCGCGGCGGACCGCCGGCCCGCTCCCGAGATCCAACTACGAGCTTTTTAACTGCAGCAACTTTAGTATACGCTATTGGAGCTGGAATTACCGCGGCTGCTGGCACCAGACTTGCCCTCCAATGGGTCCTCGCCCATGGGTTTAGGATACGCTCATTCCAATTACAGGGCCTCGAAAGAGACCTGTATTGTTATTTTTCGTCACTACCTCTCCGTGTCGGAAATGGGTAATTTGCGCGCCTGCTGCCTTCCTTGGATGTGGTAGCCGTTTCTCAGGCTCCCTCTCCGGAATCGAACCCTGATTCCCCGTTACCCGTGGTCACCATGGTAGGCGCCGAATGTACCATCGAAAGTTGATAGGGCAGACATTCGAATGAGTCGTCGCCGCCGCAGAGGGCGCGCGATCGGCCCGAGGTTATCTAGAGTCACCAAAGCGGCCGGGGCGGCCGGAGCCGACCCCGGATGGGTTTTGGATCTGATAAATGCACGCGTCCCCGACCCCCCGAGGGGAGCCGGGTCGGCGCTCGTTTGCATGTATTAGCTCTGGAATTGCCACAGTTATCCAAGTAGCGGGTGGAGCGATCAAAGGAACCATAACTGATTTAATGAGCCATTCGCAGTTTCACTGTACCGACCGTGTGCACTTAGACCTGCATGGCTTAATCTTTGAGACAAGCATATGCTACTGGCAGGATCAACCAGGTAAGCGCCCTTTGGAAGGAGAACCGCGACGACGCTGGCTTCCTACACACGGGTCTCGCTCCGCTCGGGGCCCCCGGGGGGGCTCGAAGACGGCGCGGCCGCTCATAGGTGCGCGTGCGGAACCCTCCTCCGCGGGGGGCAGAGGGGGTGGGTGGCCGCTGGGTCGAGGCCGTAACCGGGAAGGGTGCTTTTCAGGCGGGGAGGCGCGGGGCGAAGGTCGGCTCGAAGACCGGAGAGAGGGTGTTCCCAACCGGTCCGAACCTTCCCACGCGCCCACGTCCTCCGCCACCGTGGCGGACATTCGTTCCAGACGGGCCGTCTGAGTCTCCCGAGGTCGACGCGGCCTGCTTTCCCCGGAGGGAGGCCGCGTCTAGAGTCGACACGCAAGACGGGGAGGAGCAAGCTGCCCAGAGCGGTCTTTCGACCGGGCAGGGGCCATCCCCAGGCGCGTCCGAAGTTCCAATCGACCAGGCAACCCCCACCGAGTGACGGGCCCCGGAGGAGGGGGTGCGCTCCTCCGGGCCCCGCAGGCAACCCGGAGGCGCCTGTTCTTACGGGAAGTCCGTTACCTTGTCCGAGCGGGGCGGTTGTCCCCTTCTCGACAAAACCCCGAAGGTCCGTTTTAGGACCGTCTTTGCTCCGACGGGAGCTCCGTCGCACGGACCGATTCGACCGCGCCCGAGTCTGAGGCGCCCTCCCTGGGTGTCGGCCAGGGAGGCGGGTCCCCGTGGGGATCTCGTTTGACCGCATTTTTCCGGACTCTGTCCGTTTTTTTTCCGGAGGTGGACTTTTTTTCCCTCCAGGACGCCTTTCTGCCCTCTCACTTTGTCCGAGCGGAGCGTTTGTCCCCTCCTCGACAAAACCCCCAAGGTCCGTTTTAGGACCGTCTTTGCTCCGACGGGAGCTCCGTCACGGCAGACGGATTCGATCGTGCCCGACACCGAGGCGCTCTCCCTGGTCGCCAGCCAGGGAGCCGCGCGTTTGTGGGAATCTGTTTGGACCGCCTCGTTTCGGACTCTGTCCGTTTTTTTCGGAGGTGGCCTTTCCTCCGAGGCGCCTTCGACGCCGCTCACCTCACCCCAGATAAGGCATCCTCCCCAGGATGTAGGTAACCCCGAACCGCACTTTCTCCAGGGGTGTGTCTCAAGCCCCTGGAGTCGTTTCGCCATTTACCCAGACCGACCGTTCGACAAGCATATGGTTGATTTACCTCGGGGATCGACCGAGGGAGCCCCGGACGGACGAGCGAACCGCCACGCGCCGGCTTCCTACACACGGGTCTCGCTCCGCTCGGGCCTGGGCTCGAGACGGCACGGCCGCTCATAGGGGCGCGTGAGGAACCCCTCCGCCGAGGGGAGGGGGGGGGAGGCCTCTGGATCGAGGCCGTAACCGGGAAGGGTGCTTTCGAAGCGAGGGAGGCGCAGGGCGAAGTTCGGCTCCGAGACGTGCTGGCGGGGTGGGGGCCCCCAAGGAAGCCCCACCAACCGTTCCAAGCCTCCCGACGCACACCGCGGCCGCCCCTGCTGCGGACATCCGTTTCAGACGGGCCAGCTGAGTCTCCCGAGGTCGACGCGGCCTGCTTTCCCCGGAGGGAGGCCGCGTCTAGAGTCGACGCGCAAATCGGGGAGGAGCAAGCTGCCCATAGCGGTCTCTCGACCGGGCAGTGGCCGTCCCCAGGCGCGTCCAAAGTTCCAATCGACCAGGCAACCCCTGAGTGACGGGCCCGGAGGAGGGGGTGCGCTCCTCCGTGCCCCGCAGGCAACCCGGGGGCGCCTGTTTTCCGTTACCTTCTTCCTGGGGATCCGAGTTCTAACCGGATGACGGGGGGGTGGGGGGGTGGGGGTATGCGTTTACTGGAAGTCTCTTTTGCCCCCCCGCGACAAAGTGCACTCTCTCTGGGCTGAGTCAGGCCCATCGTTTTCCCCAACCGTTGGACCGACCACCACGGTTCTCTGGTCTGGATTTTGTACCCACTCTGAGTGCCTCCAACTGCTCTTCCCCTCCTCCATACAGGCCCGAAGGTCCGTTTTAGGACCGACTTGGCTCCAGGCGGAGCTCCGGTAGGCACGCGCCGAACTGTCTGTGACCGGGACCGAGGCACCCTCCCTGGGCTGGCCAGGGTAGGGCTGAGAGCATGGAGCTCTGAACCCACCTCACATTTATGGACTTTGTCATTTCTTTGAATTTGACCCCCAGAGTCAATTGGGTGGGTCATTTGAGCTTGATTCGTTTCCCAGGAAGGCTGCCTCCTGCCTGGGACGCACTTTTCAGAAAACCAGCCTGTCATTTCCTGGAGGTTTCGTACTTCCAGAGATCCACCACGGGTGGAGATTGAACTCTCTACTCTCCCCAGCCAGAGTGCCCTTTGGCTGGGCCGGCTTTCTCCTGGAGGCCCTCTCCCCTCCAGGACTTCCAGAGCTCCACCGCGCGCGCACGGTGTAAACTGGACTTTATACCCGACCAGGGCAACTCTTAGTGGGACTCACGACGGTCTGATGAGGGCGGGCGGGTGTGTGCCTCCAACTGCTCTTCCCCTCCTCCATACAGGCCCGAAGGTCCGTTTTAGGACCGACTTGGCTCCAGGCGGAGCTCCGGTAGGCACGCGCCGAACTGTCTGTGACCGGGACCGAGGCACCCTCCCTGGGCTGGCCAGGGTAGGGCTGAGAGCATGGAGCTCTGAACCCACCTCACATTTATGGACTTTGTCATTTCTTTGAATTTGACCCCCAGAGTCAATTGGGTGGGTCATTTGAGCTTGATTCGTTTCCCAGGAAGGCTGCCTCCTGCCTGGGACGCACTTTTCAGAAAACAAGCCTGTCATTTCCTGGAGGTTTCGTACTTCCAGAGATCCACCACGGGTGGAGATTGAACTCTCTACTCTCCCCAGCCAGAGTGCCCTTTGGCTGGGCCGGCTTTCTCCTGGAGGCCCTCTCCCCTCCAGGACTTCCAGAGCTCCACCGCGCGCGCACGGTGTAAACTGGACTTTATACCCGACCAGGGCAACTCTTAGTGGGACTCACGACGGTCTGATGAGGGCGGGCGGGTGTGTGCCTCCAACTGCTCTTCCCCTCCTCCATACAGGCCCGAAGGTCCGTTTTAGGACCGACTTGGCTCCAGGCGGAGCTCCGGTAGGCACGCGCCGAACTGTCTGTGACCGGGACCGAGGCACCCTCCCCGGGCTGGCCAGGGTAGGACTGAGAGCATGGAGCTCTGAACCCACCTCACATTTATGGACTTTGTCATTTCTTCGAATTTGACCCCCAGAGTCAATTGGGTGGGTCATTTGAGCTTGATTCGTTTCCCAGGGAGGCTGCAACCTGCCTGGGACGCACTTTTCAGAAAACCAGCCTGTCATTTCCTGGAGGTTTCGTACTTCCAGAGATCCACCACGGGTGGAGATTGAACTCTCTACTCTCCCCAGCCAGAGTGCCCCCTGGCTGGGCCAGCTTTCTCCTGGAGGCCCTCTCCCCTCCAGGACTTCCAGAGCTCCACCGCGCGCGCACGGTGTAAACTGGACTTTATACCCGACCAGGGGCAACTCTTAGTGGGACTCACGACGGTCTGATGAGGGGGCGGGCGGGTGTGTGCCTCCAACTGCTCTTCCCCTCCTCCATACATGCCCGAAGGTCCGTTTTAGGACCGTCTTCGCACCAGGCGGAGCACCAGGGGTGGCGGGCAAATCTGACTCTGACCCAGGACGGGCCACCCTCCCTGGGACGGCCAGGGAGCTCCGAGAGCATGGAGCTTTGAACCCACTGCAAATTTTGGGACTCTGTCATTTTTTGAGAGCTCGGCACCAGAGTCCCTCTCTCCATGGGCTTTCGGGCTTTATTCGTGCCCAGGAAGGCCGCTCCACCCTCCTCCATACATGCCCGAAGGTCCGTTTTAGGACCGTCTTCGCTCCAGGCGGAGCTCCGGGGTGGCGGGCAAATCTGACTCTGACCCAGGACGGGCCACCCTCCCTGGGACGGCCAGGGAGCTCCGAGAGCATGGAGCTTTGAACCCACTGCAAATTTTGGGACTCTGTCATTTTTTGAGAGCTCGGCACCAGAGTCCCTCTCTCCATGGGCTTTCGGGCTTTATTCGTGCCCAGGAAGGCCGCTCCACCCTCCTCCATACATGCCCGAAGGTCCGTTTTAGGACCGTCTTCGCTCCAGGCGGAGCTCCGGGGTGGCGGGCAAATCTGACTCTGACCCAGGACGGGCCACCCTCCCTGGGACGGCCAGGGAGCTCCGAGAGCATGGAGCTTTGAACCCACTGCAAATTTTGGGACTCTGTCATTTTTTGAGAGCTCGGCACCAGAGTCCCTCTCTCCATGGGCTTTCGGGCTTTATTCGTGCCCAGGAAGGCCGCTCCACCCTCCTCCATACATGCCCGAAGGTCCGTTTTAGGACCGTCTTCGCACCAGGCGGAGCACCAGGGGTGGCGGGCAAATCTGACTCTGACCCAGGACGGGCCACCCTCCCTGGGACGGCCAGGGAGCTCCGAGAGCATGGAGCTTTGAACCCACTGCAAATTTTGGGACTCTGTCATTTTTTGAGAGCTCGGCACCAGAGTCCCTCTCTCCATGGGCTTTCGGGCTTTATTCGTGCCCAGGAAGGCCGCTCCACCCTCCTCCATACATGCCCGAAGGTCCGTTTTAGGACCGTCTTCGCTCCAGGCGGAGCTCCGGGGTGGCGGGCAAATCTGACTCTGACCCAGGACGGGCCACCCTCCCTGGGACGGCCAGGGAGCTCCGAGAGCATGGAGCTTTGAACCCACTGCAAATTTTGGGACTCTGTCATTTTTTGAGAGCTCGGCACCAGAGTCCCTCTCTCCATGGGCTTTCGGGCTTTATTCGTGCCCAGGAAGGCCGCTCCACCCTCCTCCATACATGCCCGAAGGTCCGTTTTAGGACCGTCTTCGCTCCAGGCGGAGCTCCGGGGTGGCGGGCAAATCTGACTCTGACCCAGGATGGGCCACCCTCCCTGGGCCGGCCAGGGAGCTCCGAGAGCATGGAGCTTTGAACCCACTGCAAATTTTGGGACTCTGTCATTTTTTGAGAGCTCGGCACCAGAGTCCCTCTCTCCATGGGCTTTCGGGCTTTATTCGTGCCCAGGAAGGCCGCTCCACCCTCCTCCATACATGCCCGAAGGTCCGTTTTAGGACCGTCTTCGCTCCAGGCGGAGCTCCGGGGTGGCGGGCAAATCTGACTCTGACCCAGGATGGGCCACCCTCCCTGGGCCGGCCAGGGAGCTCCGAGAGCATGGAGCTTTGAACCCACTGCAAATTTTGGGACTCTGTCATTTTTTGAGAGCTCGGCACCAGAGTCCCTCTCTCCATGGGCTTTCGGGCTTTATTCGTGCCCAGGAAGGCCGCTCCACCCTCCTCCATACATGCCCGAAGGTCCGTTTTAGGACCGTCTTCGCTCCAGGCGGAGCTCCGGGGTGGCGGGCAAATCTGACTCTGACCCAGGACGGGCCACCCTCCCTGGGCCGGCCAGGGAGGTCTGAGAGCATGGAGCTTTGAACCCACTGCAAATTTTGGGACTCTGTCATTTTTTGAGAGCTCGGCACCAGAGTCCCTCTCCCCATGGGCTTTCGGGCTTTATTCGTGCCCAGGAAGGCCGCTCCACCCTCCTCCATACATGCCCGAAGGTCCGTTTTAGGACCGTCTTCGCTCCAGGCGGAGCTCCGGGGTGGCGGGCAAATCTGACTCTGACCCAGGACGGGCCACCCTCCCTGGGCCGGCCAGGGAGGTCTGAGAGCATGGAGCTTTGAACCCACTGCAAATTTTGGGACTCTGTCATTTTTTGAAAGCTTGGCACCAGAGTCCCTCTCTCCATGGGCTTTCGGGCATTATTCGTGCCCAGGAAGGTCGCTCCACCCTCCTCCATACATGCCCGAAGGTCCGTTTTAAGACCGTCTTCGCTCCAGGCGGAGCTCCGGGGTGGCGGGCAAATCTGACTCTGACCCAGGACGGGCCACCCTCCCTGGGCCGGCCAGGGAGCTCCGAGAGCATGGAGCTTTGAACCCACTGCAAATTTTGGGACTCTGTCATTTTTTGAGAGCTCGGCACCAGAGTCCCTCTCTCCATGGGCTTTCGGGCTTTATTCGTGCCCAGGAAGGCCGCTCCACCCTCCTCCATACATGCCCGAAGGTCCGTTTTAGGACCGTCTTCGCTCCAGGAGGAGCTCCGGGGTGGCGGGCAAATCTGACTCTGACCCAGGACGGGCCACCCTCCCTGGGCCGGCCAGGGAGCTCCGAGAGCATGGAGCTTTGAACCCACTGCAAATTTTGGGACTCTGTCATTTTTTGAGAGCTCGGCACCAGAGTCCCTCTCTCCATGGGCTTTCGGGCTTTATTCGTGCCCAGGAAGGCCGCTCCACCCTCCTCCATACATGCCCGAAGGTCCGTTTTAGGACCGTCTTCGCTCCAGGCGGAGCTCCGGGGTGGCGGGCAAATCTGACTCTGACCCAGGACGGGCCACCCTCCCTGGGCCGGCCAGGGAGGTCTGAGAGCATGGAGCTTTGAACCCACTGCAAATTTTTGGACTCTGTCATTTTTTTGAAAGCTTGACACCAGAGTCCCTTTCTCCATGGGCTTTGGGCTTTATTCGTGCCCAGGAGAGGTGCGCCATGCCTGGGATGCACTTTTCAGAAAAATCCACCCCCTCTTTTTTTCCTGGAGGTTTCATGCTTTTCAGAGCTCCACCACGGCGGAGATTGAACTCACTGCCCAGCCAGAGTGCACCCCACCCTGGCTTGGGTCACTGCCTTGAAGGCCCCTTGAGATTTGAACCCACTGCAAATTTTTGGACTTTGGGCAATTTTTGAGAGCTTGACACCAGAGTCCCTTTCTCCATGGGCTTTGGGCTTTATTCGTGCCCAGGAGAGGTGTGCCATGCCTGGGATGCACTTTTCAGAAAAATCCACCCCCTCTTTTTTTCCTGGAGGTTTCATGCTTTTCAGAGCTCCACCACGGCGGAGATTGAACTCACTGCCCAGCCAGAGTGCACCCCACCCTGGCTTGGGTCACTGCCTTGAAGGCCCCTTGAGATTTGAACCCACTGCAAATTTTTGGACTTTGTGCAATTTTTGAGAGCTTGACACCAGAGTCCCTTTCTCCATGGGCTTTGGGCTTTATTCGTGCCCAGGAGAGGTGCGCCATGCCTGGGATGCACTTTTCAGAAATATACCGGCTTGAAGTTTGAACTTTGACCGGATGTCACTCGAGACAAAAAACAAAAAAAAATAAAAAAAATAAGCCGAGTCGGGGCTCCGTACTCTGGGCCTGTGTGCCCAGAGTATGGAGCCCCGACTCGGATTGGTTCCAGAGATATACCGGCTTGAAGTTTGAACTTTGACCGGATGTCACTCGAGACAAAAAACAAAAAAAAATAAAAAAAATAAGCCGAGTCGGGGCTCCGTACTCTGGGCCTGTGTGCCCAGAGTATGGAGCCCCGACTCGGATTGGTTCCAGAGATATACCGGCTTGAAGTTTGAACTTTGACCGGATGTCACTCGAGACAAAAAACAAAAAAAAATAAAAAAAATAAGCCGAGTCGGGGCTCCGTACTCTGGGCCTGTGCGCCCAGAGTATGGAGCCCCGACTCGGATTGGTTCCAGAGATATACCGGCTTGAAGTGCCGTACTAGGGGACCCCCGTGTGCCCAGAGCATGGAGCCCCAACTCGGCTTCATCACTGAGAAGAGGCCCCGGTTCAAGCTCCTCATACACTCTACACTCTACCTTAAGAGAGTCATAGTTACTCCCGCCGTTTACCCGATTCGTGGAACCAGGATTTTGGGCGTGGGGGTGCACCACGGCCCACCACCCTACCCGCGTCAGGGAACCGGTGGACCCCCTGGATCTTTCCAGGGACCCACACTGACCCCCACCTTGGTCCGCCCTCTGCCCAGACCCGGAGAACCAGAGACCCGGGCAGGTACCCCCACCTAGGTCCACCCTCTGCCCGCCTCGGAGAACCAGAGCCCCGGGCAGGTACCCCCACCTAGGTCCACCCTCTGCCCGACTCGGAGAACCAGAGACCCGGGCAGGT
>NC_138728.1:55637960-55645460 GCF_965113295.1 Leuciscus leuciscus | reverse complement strand
CGAGGTTATCTAGAGTCACCAAAGCGGCCGGGGCGGCCGGAGCCGACCCCGGATGGGTTTTGGATCTGATAAATGCACGCGTCCCCGACCCCCCGAGGGGAGCCGGGTCGGCGCTCGTTTGCATGTATTAGCTCTGGAATTGCCACAGTTATCCAAGTAGCGGGTGGAGCGATCAAAGGAACCATAACTGATTTAATGAGCCATTCGCAGTTTCACTGTACCGACCGTGTGCACTTAGACCTGCATGGCTTAATCTTTGAGACAAGCATATGCTACTGGCAGGATCAACCAGGTAAGCGCCCTTTGGAAGGAGAACCGCGACGACGCTGGCTTCCTACACACGGGTCTCGCTCCGCTCGGGGCCCCCGGGGGGGCTCGAAGACGGCGCGGCCGCTCATAGGTGCGCGTGCGGAACCCTCCTCCGCGGGGGGCAGAGGGGGTGGGTGGCCGCTGGGTCGAGGCCGTAACCGGGAAGGGTGCTTTTCAGGCGGGGAGGCGCGGGGCGAAGGTCGGCTCGAAGACCGGAGAGAGGGTGTTCCCAACCGGTCCGAACCTTCCCACGCGCCCACGTCCTCCGCCACCGTGGCGGACATTCGTTCCAGACGGGCCGTCTGAGTCTCCCGAGGTCGACGCGGCCTGCTTTCCCCGGAGGGAGGCCGCGTCTAGAGTCGACACGCAAGACGGGGAGGAGCAAGCTGCCCAGAGCGGTCTTTCGACCGGGCAGGGGCCATCCCCAGGCGCGTCCGAAGTTCCAATCGACCAGGCAACCCCCACCGAGTGACGGGCCCCGGAGGAGGGGGTGCGCTCCTCCGGGCCCCGCAGGCAGCCCGGAGGCGCCTGTTCTTACGGGAAGTCCGTTACCTTGTCCGAGCGGGGCGGTTGTCCCCTTCTCGACAAAACCCCGAAGGTCCGTTTTAGGACCGTCTTTGCTCCGACGGGAGCTCCGTCGCACGGACCGATTCGACCGCGCCCGAGTCTGAGGCGCCCTCCCTGGGTGTCGGCCAGGGAGGCGGGTCCCCGTGGGGATCTCGTTTGACCGCATTTTTCCGGACTCTGTCCGTTTTTTTCCGGAGGTGGACTTTTTTTCCTCCAGGACGCCTTTCTGCCCTCTCACTTTGTCCGAGCGGAGCGTTTGTCCCCTCCTCGACAAAACCCCCAAGGTCCGTTTTAGGACCGTCTTTGCTCCGACGGGAGCTCCGTCACGGCAGACGGATTCGATCGTGCCCGACACCGAGGCGCTCTCCCTGGTCGCCAGCCAGGGAGCCGCGCGTTTGTGGGAATCTGTTTGGACCGCCTCGTTTCGGACTCTGTCCGTTTTTTTCGGAGGTGGCCTTTCCTCCGAGGCGCCTTCGACGCCGCTCACCTCACCCCAGATAAGGCATCCTCCCCAGGATGTAGGTAACCCCGAACCGCACTTTCTCCAGGGGTGTGTCTCAAGCCCCTGGAGTCGTTTCGCCATTTACCCAGACCGACCGTTCGACAAGCATATGGTTGATTTACCTCGGGGATCGACCGAGGGAGCCCCGGACGGACGAGCGAACCGCCACGCGCCGGCTTCCTACACACGGGTCTCGCTCCGCTCGGGCCTGGGCTCGAGACGGCACGGCCGCTCATAGGGGCGCGTGAGGAACCCCTCCGCCGAGGGGAGGGGGGGGGAGGCCTCTGGATCGAGGCCGTAACCGGGAAGGGTGCTTTCGAAGCGAGGGAGGCGCAGGGCGAAGTTCGGCTCCGAGACGTGCTGGCGGGGTGGGGGCCCCCAAGGAAGCCCCACCAACCGTTCCAAGCCTCCCGACGCACACCGCGGCCGCCCCTGCTGCGGACATCCGTTTCAGACGGGCCAGCTGAGTCTCCCGAGGTCGACGCGGCCTGCTTTCCCCGGAGGGAGGCCGCGTCTAGAGTCGACGCGCAAATCGGGGAGGAGCAAGCTGCCCATAGCGGTCTCTCGACCGGGCAGTGGCCGTCCCCAGGCGCGTCCAAAGTTCCAATCGACCAGGCAACCCCTGAGTGACGGGCCCGGAGGAGGGGGTGCGCTCCTCCGTGCCCCGCAGGCAACCCGGGGGCGCCTGTTTTCCGTTACCTTCTTCCTGGGGATCCGAGTTCTAACCGGATGACGGGGGGGTGGGGGGGTGGGGGTATGCGTTTACTGGAAGTCTCTTTTGCCCCCCCGCGACAAAGTGCACTCTCTCTGGGCTGAGTCAGGCCCATCGTTTTCCCCAACCGTTGGACCGACCACCACGGTTCTCTGGTCTGGATTTTGTACCCACTCTGAGTGCCTCCAACTGCTCTTCCCCTCCTCCATACAGGCCCGAAGGTCCGTTTTAGGACCGACTTGGCTCCAGGCGGAGCTCCGGTAGGCACGCGCCGAACTGTCTGTGACCGGGACCGAGGCACCCTCCCTGGGCTGGCCAGGGTAGGGCTGAGAGCATGGAGCTCTGAACCCACCTCACATTTATGGACTTTGTCATTTCTTTGAATTTGACCCCCAGAGTCAATTGGGTGGGTCATTTGAGCTTGATTCGTTTCCCAGGAAGGCTGCCTCCTGCCTGGGACGCACTTTTCAGAAAACCAGCCTGTCATTTCCTGGAGGTTTCGTACTTCCAGAGATCCACCACGGGTGGAGATTGAACTCTCTACTCTCCCCAGCCAGAGTGCCCTTTGGCTGGGCCGGCTTTCTCCTGGAGGCCCTCTCCCCTCCAGGACTTCCAGAGCTCCACCGCGCGCGCACGGTGTAAACTGGACTTTATACCCGACCAGGGCAACTCTTAGTGGGACTCACGACGGTCTGATGAGGGCGGGCGGGTGTGTGCCTCCAACTGCTCTTCCCCTCCTCCATACAGGCCCGAAGGTCCGTTTTAGGACCGACTTGGCTCCAGGCGGAGCTCCGGTAGGCACGCGCCGAACTGTCTGTGACCGGGACCGAGGCACCCTCCCTGGGCTGGCCAGGGTAGGGCTGAGAGCATGGAGCTCTGAACCCACCTCACATTTATGGACTTTGTCATTTCTTTGAATTTGACCCCCAGAGTCAATTGGGTGGGTCATTTGAGCTTGATTCGTTTCCCAGGAAGGCTGCCTCCTGCCTGGGACGCACTTTTCAGAAAACAAGCCTGTCATTTCCTGGAGGTTTCGTACTTCCAGAGATCCACCACGGGTGGAGATTGAACTCTCTACTCTCCCCAGCCAGAGTGCCCTTTGGCTGGGCCGGCTTTCTCCTGGAGGCCCTCTCCCCTCCAGGACTTCCAGAGCTCCACCGCGCGCGCACGGTGTAAACTGGACTTTATACCCGACCAGGGCAACTCTTAGTGGGACTCACGACGGTCTGATGAGGGCGGGCGGGTGTGTGCCTCCAACTGCTCTTCCCCTCCTCCATACAGGCCCGAAGGTCCGTTTTAGGACCGACTTGGCTCCAGGCGGAGCTCCGGTAGGCACGCGCCGAACTGTCTGTGACCGGGACCGAGGCACCCTCCCCGGGCTGGCCAGGGTAGGACTGAGAGCATGGAGCTCTGAACCCACCTCACATTTATGGACTTTGTCATTTCTTCGAATTTGACCCCCAGAGTCAATTGGGTGGGTCATTTGAGCTTGATTCGTTTCCCAGGGAGGCTGCAACCTGCCTGGGACGCACTTTTCAGAAAACCAGCCTGTCATTTCCTGGAGGTTTCGTACTTCCAGAGATCCACCACGGGTGGAGATTGAACTCTCTACTCTCCCCAGCCAGAGTGCCCCCTGGCTGGGCCAGCTTTCTCCTGGAGGCCCTCTCCCCTCCAGGACTTCCAGAGCTCCACCGCGCGCGCACGGTGTAAACTGGACTTTATACCCGACCAGGGGCAACTCTTAGTGGGACTCACGACGGTCTGATGAGGGGGCGGGCGGGTGTGTGCCTCCAACTGCTCTTCCCCTCCTCCATACATGCCCGAAGGTCCGTTTTAGGACCGTCTTCGCACCAGGCGGAGCACCAGGGGTGGCGGGCAAATCTGACTCTGACCCAGGACGGGCCACCCTCCCTGGGACGGCCAGGGAGCTCCGAGAGCATGGAGCTTTGAACCCACTGCAAATTTTGGGACTCTGTCATTTTTTGAGAGCTCGGCACCAGAGTCCCTCTCTCCATGGGCTTTCGGGCTTTATTCGTGCCCAGGAAGGCCGCTCCACCCTCCTCCATACATGCCCGAAGGTCCGTTTTAGGACCGTCTTCGCTCCAGGCGGAGCTCCGGGGTGGCGGGCAAATCTGACTCTGACCCAGGACGGGCCACCCTCCCTGGGACGGCCAGGGAGCTCCGAGAGCATGGAGCTTTGAACCCACTGCAAATTTTGGGACTCTGTCATTTTTTGAGAGCTCGGCACCAGAGTCCCTCTCTCCATGGGCTTTCGGGCTTTATTCGTGCCCAGGAAGGCCGCTCCACCCTCCTCCATACATGCCCGAAGGTCCGTTTTAGGACCGTCTTCGCTCCAGGCGGAGCTCCGGGGTGGCGGGCAAATCTGACTCTGACCCAGGACGGGCCACCCTCCCTGGGACGGCCAGGGAGCTCCGAGAGCATGGAGCTTTGAACCCACTGCAAATTTTGGGACTCTGTCATTTTTTGAGAGCTCGGCACCAGAGTCCCTCTCTCCATGGGCTTTCGGGCTTTATTCGTGCCCAGGAAGGCCGCTCCACCCTCCTCCATACATGCCCGAAGGTCCGTTTTAGGACCGTCTTCGCACCAGGCGGAGCACCAGGGGTGGCGGGCAAATCTGACTCTGACCCAGGACGGGCCACCCTCCCTGGGACGGCCAGGGAGCTCCGAGAGCATGGAGCTTTGAACCCACTGCAAATTTTGGGACTCTGTCATTTTTTGAGAGCTCGGCACCAGAGTCCCTCTCTCCATGGGCTTTCGGGCTTTATTCGTGCCCAGGAAGGCCGCTCCACCCTCCTCCATACATGCCCGAAGGTCCGTTTTAGGACCGTCTTCGCTCCAGGCGGAGCTCCGGGGTGGCGGGCAAATCTGACTCTGACCCAGGACGGGCCACCCTCCCTGGGACGGCCAGGGAGCTCCGAGAGCATGGAGCTTTGAACCCACTGCAAATTTTGGGACTCTGTCATTTTTTGAGAGCTCGGCACCAGAGTCCCTCTCTCCATGGGCTTTCGGGCTTTATTCGTGCCCAGGAAGGCCGCTCCACCCTCCTCCATACATGCCCGAAGGTCCGTTTTAGGACCGTCTTCGCTCCAGGCGGAGCTCCGGGGTGGCGGGCAAATCTGACTCTGACCCAGGATGGGCCACCCTCCCTGGGCCGGCCAGGGAGCTCCGAGAGCATGGAGCTTTGAACCCACTGCAAATTTTGGGACTCTGTCATTTTTTGAGAGCTCGGCACCAGAGTCCCTCTCTCCATGGGCTTTCGGGCTTTATTCGTGCCCAGGAAGGCCGCTCCACCCTCCTCCATACATGCCCGAAGGTCCGTTTTAGGACCGTCTTCGCTCCAGGCGGAGCTCCGGGGTGGCGGGCAAATCTGACTCTGACCCAGGATGGGCCACCCTCCCTGGGCCGGCCAGGGAGCTCCGAGAGCATGGAGCTTTGAACCCACTGCAAATTTTGGGACTCTGTCATTTTTTGAGAGCTCGGCACCAGAGTCCCTCTCTCCATGGGCTTTCGGGCTTTATTCGTGCCCAGGAAGGCCGCTCCACCCTCCTCCATACATGCCCGAAGGTCCGTTTTAGGACCGTCTTCGCTCCAGGCGGAGCTCCGGGGTGGCGGGCAAATCTGACTCTGACCCAGGACGGGCCACCCTCCCTGGGCCGGCCAGGGAGGTCTGAGAGCATGGAGCTTTGAACCCACTGCAAATTTTGGGACTCTGTCATTTTTTGAGAGCTCGGCACCAGAGTCCCTCTCCCCATGGGCTTTCGGGCTTTATTCGTGCCCAGGAAGGCCGCTCCACCCTCCTCCATACATGCCCGAAGGTCCGTTTTAGGACCGTCTTCGCTCCAGGCGGAGCTCCGGGGTGGCGGGCAAATCTGACTCTGACCCAGGACGGGCCACCCTCCCTGGGCCGGCCAGGGAGGTCTGAGAGCATGGAGCTTTGAACCCACTGCAAATTTTGGGACTCTGTCATTTTTTGAAAGCTTGGCACCAGAGTCCCTCTCTCCATGGGCTTTCGGGCATTATTCGTGCCCAGGAAGGTCGCTCCACCCTCCTCCATACATGCCCGAAGGTCCGTTTTAAGACCGTCTTCGCTCCAGGCGGAGCTCCGGGGTGGCGGGCAAATCTGACTCTGACCCAGGACGGGCCACCCTCCCTGGGCCGGCCAGGGAGCTCCGAGAGCATGGAGCTTTGAACCCACTGCAAATTTTGGGACTCTGTCATTTTTTGAGAGCTCGGCACCAGAGTCCCTCTCTCCATGGGCTTTCGGGCTTTATTCGTGCCCAGGAAGGCCGCTCCACCCTCCTCCATACATGCCCGAAGGTCCGTTTTAGGACCGTCTTCGCTCCAGGAGGAGCTCCGGGGTGGCGGGCAAATCTGACTCTGACCCAGGACGGGCCACCCTCCCTGGGCCGGCCAGGGAGCTCCGAGAGCATGGAGCTTTGAACCCACTGCAAATTTTGGGACTCTGTCATTTTTTGAGAGCTCGGCACCAGAGTCCCTCTCTCCATGGGCTTTCGGGCTTTATTCGTGCCCAGGAAGGCCGCTCCACCCTCCTCCATACATGCCCGAAGGTCCGTTTTAGGACCGTCTTCGCTCCAGGCGGAGCTCCGGGGTGGCGGGCAAATCTGACTCTGACCCAGGACGGGCCACCCTCCCTGGGCCGGCCAGGGAGGTCTGAGAGCATGGAGCTTTGAACCCACTGCAAATTTTTGGACTCTGTCATTTTTTTGAAAGCTTGACACCAGAGTCCCTTTCTCCATGGGCTTTGGGCTTTATTCGTGCCCAGGAGAGGTGCGCCATGCCTGGGATGCACTTTTCAGAAAAATCCACCCCCTCTTTTTTTCCTGGAGGTTTCATGCTTTTCAGAGCTCCACCACGGCGGAGATTGAACTCACTGCCCAGCCAGAGTGCACCCCACCCTGGCTTGGGTCACTGCCTTGAAGGCCCCTTGAGATTTGAACCCACTGCAAATTTTTGGACTTTGGGCAATTTTTGAGAGCTTGACACCAGAGTCCCTTTCTCCATGGGCTTTGGGCTTTATTCGTGCCCAGGAGAGGTGTGCCATGCCTGGGATGCACTTTTCAGAAAAATCCACCCCCTCTTTTTTTCCTGGAGGTTTCATGCTTTTCAGAGCTCCACCACGGCGGAGATTGAACTCACTGCCCAGCCAGAGTGCACCCCACCCTGGCTTGGGTCACTGCCTTGAAGGCCCCTTGAGATTTGAACCCACTGCAAATTTTTGGACTTTGTGCAATTTTTGAGAGCTTGACACCAGAGTCCCTTTCTCCATGGGCTTTGGGCTTTATTCGTGCCCAGGAGAGGTGCGCCATGCCTGGGATGCACTTTTCAGAAATATACCGGCTTGAAGTTTGAACTTTGACCGGATGTCACT
>NC_138728.1:55622960-55627960 GCF_965113295.1 Leuciscus leuciscus | reverse complement strand
CAGACGGGCCAGCTGAGTCTCCCGAGGTCGACGCGGCCTGCTTTCCCCGGAGGGAGGCCGCGTCTAGAGTCGACGCGCAAATCGGGGAGGAGCAAGCTGCCCATAGCGGTCTCTCGACCGGGCAGTGGCCGTCCCCAGGCGCGTCCAAAGTTCCAATCGACCAGGCAACCCCTGAGTGACGGGCCCGGAGGAGGGGGTGCGCTCCTCCGTGCCCCGCAGGCAACCCGGGGGCGCCTGTTTTCCGTTACCTTCTTCCTGGGGATCCGAGTTCTAACCGGATGACGGGAGGGGGGGGTGGGGGTATGCGTTTACTGGAAGTCTCTTTTGCCCCCCCGCGACAAAGTGCACTCTCTCTGGGCTGAGTCAGGCCCATCGTTTTCCCCAACCGTTGGACCGACCACCACGGTTCTCTGGTCTGGATTTTGTACCCACTCTGAGTGCCTCCAACTGCTCTTCCCCTCCTCCATACAGGCCCGAAGGTCCGTTTTAGGACCGACTTGGCTCCAGGCGGAGCTCCGGTAGGCACGCGCCGAACTGTCTGTGACCGGGACCGAGGCACCCTCCCTGGGCTGGCCAGGGTAGGGCTGAGAGCATGGAGCTCTGAACCCACCTCACATTTATGGACTTTGTCATTTCTTTGAATTTGACCCCCAGAGTCAATTGGGTGGGTCATTTGAGCTTGATTCGTTTCCCAGGAAGGCTGCCTCCTGCCTGGGACGCACTTTTCAGAAAACCAGCCTGTCATTTCCTGGAGGTTTCGTACTTCCAGAGATCCACCACGGGTGGAGATTGAACTCTCTACTCTCCCCAGCCAGAGTGCCCTTTGGCTGGGCCGGCTTTCTCCTGGAGGCCCTCTCCCCTCCAGGACTTCCAGAGCTCCACCGCGCGCGCACGGTGTAAACTGGACTTTATACCCGACCAGGGCAACTCTTAGTGGGACTCACGACGGTCTGATGAGGGCGGGCGGGTGTGTGCCTCCAACTGCTCTTCCCCTCCTCCATACAGGCCCGAAGGTCCGTTTTAGGACCGACTTGGCTCCAGGCGGAGCTCCGGTAGGCACGCGCCGAACTGTCTGTGACCGGGACCGAGGCACCCTCCCTGGGCTGGCCAGGGTAGGGCTGAGAGCATGGAGCTCTGAACCCACCTCACATTTATGGACTTTGTCATTTCTTTGAATTTGACCCCCAGAGTCAATTGGGTGGGTCATTTGAGCTTGATTCGTTTCCCAGGAAGGCTGCCTCCTGCCTGGGACGCACTTTTCAGAAAACCAGCCTGTCATTTCCTGGAGGTTTCGTACTTCCAGAGATCAACCACGGGTGGAGATTGAACTCTCTACTCTCCCCAGCCAGAGTGCCCTTTGGCTGGGCCGGCTTTCTCCTGGAGGCCCTCTCCCCTCCAGGACTTCCAGAGCTCCACCGCGCGCGCACGGTGTAAACTGGACTTTATACCCGACCAGGGCAACTCTTAGTGGGACTCACGACGGTCTGATGAGGGCGGGCGGGTGTGTGCCTCCAACTGCTCTTCCCCTCCTCCATACAGGCCCGAAGGTCCGTTTTAGGACCGACTTGGCTCCAGGCGGAGCTCCGGTAGGCACGCGCCGAACTGTCTGTGACCGGGACCGAGGCACCCTCCCCGGGCTGGCCAGGGTAGGACTGAGAGCATGGAGCTCTGAACCCACCTCACATTTATGGACTTTGTCATTTCTTCGAATTTGACCCCCAGAGTCAATTGGGTGGGTCATTTGAGCTTGATTCGTTTCCCAGGGAGGCTGCAACCTGCCTGGGACGCACTTTTCAGAAAACCAGCCTGTCATTTCCTGGAGGTTTCGTACTTCCAGAGATCCACCACGGGTGGAGATTGAACTCTCTACTCTCCCCAGCCAGAGTGCCCCCTGGCTGGGCCAGCTTTCTCCTGGAGGCCCTCTCCCCTCCAGGACTTCCAGAGCTCCACCGCGCGCGCACGGTGTAAACTGGACTTTATACCCGACCAGGGGCAACTCTTAGTGGGACTCACGACGGTCTGATGAGGGGGCGGGCGGGTGTGTGCCTCCAACTGCTCTTCCCCTCCTCCATACATGCCCGAAGGTCCGTTTTAGGACCGTCTTCGCACCAGGCGGAGCACCAGGGGTGGCGGGCAAATCTGACTCTGACCCAGGACGGGCCACCCTCCCTGGGCCGGCCAGGGAGCTCCGAGAGCATGGAGCTTTGAACCCACTGCAAATTTTGGGACTCTGTCATTTTTTGAGAGCTCGGCACCAGAGTCCCTCTCTCCATGGGCTTTCGGGCTTTATTCGTGCCCAGGAAGGCCGCTCCACCCTCCTCCATACATGCCCGAAGGTCCGTTTTAGGACCGTCTTCGCTCCAGGCGGAGCACCAGGGGTGGCGGGCAAATCTGACTCTGACCCAGGACGGGCCACCCTCCCTGGGCCGGCCAGGGAGCTCCGAGAGCATGGAGCTTTGAACCCACTGCAAATTTTGGGACTCTGTCATTTTTTGAGAGCTCGGCACCAGAGTCCCTCTCTCCATGGGCTTTCGGGCTTTATTCGTGCCCAGGAAGGCCGCTCCACCCTCCTCCATACATGCCCGAAGGTCCGTTTTAGGACCGTCTTCGCTCCAGGCGGAGCTCCGGGGTGGCGGGCAAATCTGACTCTGACCCAGGACGGGCCACCCTCCCTGGGCCGGCCAGGGAGCTCCGAGAGCATGGAGCTTTGAACCCACTGCAAATTTTGGGACTCTGTCATTTTTTGAGAGCTCGGCACCAGAGTCCCTCTCTCCATGGGCTTTCGGGCTTTATTCGTGCCCAGGAAGGCCGCTCCACCCTCCTCCATACATGCCCGAAGGTCCGTTTTAGGACCGTCTTCGCTCCAGGCGGAGCTCCGGGGTGGCGGGCAAATCTGACTCTGACCCAGGACGGGCCACCCTCCCTGGGCCGGCCAGGGAGCTCCGAGAGCATGGAGCTTTGAACCCACTGCAAATTTTGGGACTCTGTCATTTTTTGAGAGCTCGGCACCAGAGTCCCTCTCTCCATGGGCTTTCGGGCTTTATTCGTGCCCAGGAAGGCCGCTCCACCCTCCTCCATACATGCCCGAAGGTCCGTTTTAGGACCGTCTTCGCTCCAGGCGGAGCTCCGGGGTGGCGGGCAAATCTGACTCTGACCCAGGACGGGCCACCCTCCCTGGGCCGGCCAGGGAGCTCCGAGAGCATGGAGCTTTGAACCCACTGCAAATTTTGGGACTCTGTCATTTTTTGAGAGCTCGGCACCAGAGTCCCTCTCTCCATGGGCTTTCGGGCTTTATTCGTGCCCAGGAAGGCCGCTCCACCCTCCTCCATACATGCCCGAAGGTCCGTTTTAGGACCGTCTTCGCTCCAGGCGGAGCTCCGGGGTGGCGGGCAAATCTGACTCTGACCCAGGACGGGCCACCCTCCCTGGGCCGGCCAGGGAGCTCCGAGAGCATGGAGCTTTGAACCCACTGCAAATTTTTGGACTCTGTCATTTTTTGAAAGCTTGGCACCAGAGTCCCTCTCTCCATGGGCTTTCGGGCTTTATTCGTGCCCAGGAAGGTCGCTCCACTCTCCTCCATACATGCCCGAAGGTCCGTTTTAGGACCGTCTTCGCTCCAGGCGGAGCTCCGGGGTGGCGGGCAAATCTGACTCTGACCCAGGACGGGCCACCCTCCCTGGGCCGGCCAGGGAGGTCCGAGAGCATGGAGCTTTGAACCCACTGCAAATTTTTGGACTTTGTGCAATTTTTGAGAGCTTGACACCAGAGTCCCTTTCTCCATGGGCTTTGGGCTTTATTCGTGCCCAGGAGAGGTGCGCCATGCCTGGGATGCACTTTTCAGAAAAATCCACCCCCTCTTTTTTTCCTGGAGGTTTCATGCTTTTCAGAGCTCCACCACGGCGGAGATTGAACTCACTGCCCAGCCAGAGTGCACCCCACCCTGGCTTGGGTCACTGCCTTGAAGGCCCCTTGAGATTTGAACCCACTGCAAATTTTTGGGCTTTGTGCAATTTTTGAGAGCTTGACACCAGAGTCCCTTTCTCCATGGGCTTTGGGCTTTATTCGTGCCCAGGAGAGGTGTGCCATGCCTGGGATGCACTTTTCAGAAAAATCCACCCCCTCTTTTTTCCTGGAGGTTTCATGCTTTTCAGAGCTCCACCACGGCGGAGATTGAACTCACTGCCCAGCCAGAGTGCACCCCACCCTGGCTTGGGTCACTGCCTTGAAGGCCCCTTGAGATTTGAACCCACTGCAAATTTTTGGACTTTGTGCAATTTTTGAGAGCTTGACACCAGAGTCCCTTTCTCCATGGGCTTTGGGCTTTATTCGTGCCCAGGAGAGGTGCGCCATGCCTGGGATGCACTTTTCAGAAATATACCGGCTTGAAGTTTGAACTTTGACCGGATGTCACTCGAGACAAAACAAAAAAACAAAAAAATAAGCCGAGTCGGGGCTCCGTACTCTGGGCCTGTGTGCCCAGAGTATGGAGCCCCGACTCGGATTGGTTCCAGAGATATACCGGCTTGAAGTTTGAACTTTGACCGGATGTCACTCGAGACAAAAAACAAAAAAAAATAAAAAAAATAAGCCGAGTCGGGGCTCCGTACTCTGGGCCTGTGCGCCCAGAGTATGGAGCCCCGACTCGGATTGGTTCCAGAGATATACCGGCTTGAAGTGCCGTACTAGGGGACCCCCGTGTGCCCAGAGCATGGAGCCCCAACTCGGCTTCATCACTGAGAAGAGGCCCCGGTTCAAGCTCCTCATACACTCTACACTCTACCTTAAGAGAGTCATAGTTACTCCCGCCGTTTACCCGATTCGTGGAACCAGGATTTTGGGCGTGGGGGTGCACCACGGCCCACCACCCTACCCGCGTCAGGGAACCGGTGGACCCCCTGGATCTTTCCAGGGACCCACACTGACCCCCACCTTGGTCCGCCCTCTGCCCAGACCCGGAGAACCAGAGACCCGGGCAGGTACCCCCACCTAGGTCCACCCTC